>NC_090746.1:39806026-39826026 GCF_036898095.1 Palaemon carinicauda | reverse complement strand
ATTTCTTCCAAGATGACTCATATTGCCTTCTGGTAGATTTCGACTTATATTCCTCCAAGAAGTCTAAGCTTTCCTTCGAGATTTCAAACCTTTTCTTTACTGCTAGGGAGAGAAAATCATGAGATGAAGGTCTCGGGTTTTCTGTGATGAAGCGAAGACAGTCGACTTCTGAACTTGAGACAGAACTGGGTCCGGCAGGGGAATCATCTTCGGTTGTAATTCCAGAATCAGGGGGAACCAGTTGCTCTGGGGCCACTTGGGAGCCACTAGGGCTGCTGTTCCTTGAAAGGATCTCATCTTGTTGAGGACCTTTAACAGAAGGTTGGGTGGAGGGAAGAGGTAAATCCTGGTCCATCTGTTCCAGTCCAAAGACATGGCGTCCACTGCTTCCGCTCGAGGGTCCTCGTACGGGGCCACGTGTCCAGGAAGTTTCTTGTTGTCGCTCGTTGCGAAGAGGTCGATCTGCAGTTCCGGGACTTGATGTAAGATAAAGGAGAATGATTCTGCGTCTAGGGACCATTCTGACTCTATCGGAGCTATCCTGGATAGAGCGTCCGTTGTCACATTGCGGAACCCTTGAAGGTGAACTGCTGATAGGTGCCATCTTTTCTTCTCCGCTAATCGGAAGATGGCCAACAATACTTGGTTGAGTTGAGGCGATCTTGAGCCTTGATGATTAAGACATTTGACCACCACATCACTGTCCAGAGTCAGTCGCACGTGGGCTGAGGGATGAGGGGACAATTTCTTCAATATGAGGAAGACTGCCATGGCCTCCAAGATGTTGATGTGAAACGTCTTGAACAGGGAGGACCAAGTTCCTTGAGTCTTGCGCTGATGGGAGTGACCCCCCATCCTTCCAGCGAGGCGTCTGTATGGATGACGACTGAGGGCGGAGGCAGTTGTAGAGGTATTGACCTTTTGAACTTCTTGGCCTCCGACCATGGCTTGAGAATTGATCGTAGTCGAGACGGTATTGGTCTTCTGAGATCTCTTCGAGCGTTTGATGCGTATCTTCTCCAGACTCCTGATGCATCTTTTAGCTGTGCTCTCAGCACCGGGTCTGTCACCGAAGCAAACTGGAGGGAGCCGAGCACCCGCTCCTGTTGCCGTCTTGAAATCCATTTGGATTTGAGGAGTCTCTTGACAGACCTCACTATTTCCCTCCTCTTCTTTAATGGAATGGAGAGGCAGTGTGACCAAAGGTCCCAATGTATGCCTAGCCATTGGAACTTCTGAGCTGGAGATAGTCGAGACTTTTTGCTGTTGATCTTGAATCCTAGATGTTCCAGGAATTGGATCACTTTCGTGGAAGCTTGCAGGCATTCCGCTTCCGATGCTGCCCACACCAGCCAATCGTCCAGGTAAGCCACCACCTGGACGCCTTGTAGGCGTAGTTGTTGAACGATTGTCTCTGCAAGCTTCGTGAAGATCCTTGGGGCTATGTTTAGTCCGAAGGGCATGGCTCTGAAAACGTACTTTCTTTTTCGAAGCCTGAATCCTAGGTAGGAGGAGATCTGACAATTCATCGAAATGTGCCAATAGGCATCCACTGTGTCTATAGAGACTGTGTATGCCTTTTTGGGCAATAGGGCCCTTATTTGTTGAAGGATTAGCATCTTGAACTTCTTGTTGAGCCAAATCCAGAATGACTCTGAGTTCGTCGGAGTCTTTCTTGGGAATACAGAAGTCTTCCTTGAAACTTGATGGACTTTGCCCTCCTTATCACTCGTTTGCTCAAGAGTTCTCGGACGTATTCTTCCAGAACGGGGGTGGATTGTTGGAAGTATTGAGGAAATGCTGGTGGTGCTTTCCTCCAGCTCTAACCTAGTCCGTTCTTGATGATGCTGTGAGCCCAGGGATCGAAGGTCCAACGATCCCGGAAGAGACGGAGTCTTCCTCCTAATGGAAGCAACTCATTGCTTCTGATTTCCAGAGGGCTTGCCTCCTCGACCGCTTGCCCCTGGGCGAGGTGGGAGCCTTGGTCTTTTTGACTTCTTCTTCGGTTGGGGACCCTCATCCGAAGAAGATTTCCTCTTTCCTGACATGCCCCACTTTTGGAGAAGGTTCCTGTTCTCCATGGCGGCCTTGTCAACGATCTCCTTGACCAAGTCAGTGGGGAAGAGATCTTTCCCCCATATGTTGGAAAAAATCAACTTCCTAGGTTCGTGTTTAATCGTCGCCGACGGGAACACGAACTCTCTACCACCCGTCGTGCCCTGACGAAGCTGTAGAAGTCTTTCGTCAGGGTCGCCAAGTGTGTCTTGGCTAGGACCATGAACATGTCCAGGGTCCTTTGTTCACCGGTCATTGTCTCCATAGCCACCTGGAGGGAGAGAGGGGCAGCCAGTGTCTCCTTCGTATCCTGTTCTCTACGGAGGAGAAACTCGGATAGCTTGGGGAGGTTCTCGCTGAAGTGGCGTCCGGCGATGTCAGCCTCCAACTTCCCGACTGAGAAGGTTAGCTGAATGTCCTTCCAGTCCTTGTCGTTAGGTGGTAGGGTTAGGAAGAGGGGCCTACACTTTCAGTGTAGGGCAAGGTTTCCCCGCCTCCACTGCCTTCAATACTGCTTTGAAGGACTTCTCCGCGAAGGGGAAGACCATAGTATTGAGTGCAAGAAAGGATGGATGTTTCTTGCTTAGGGCCGGCACCTTGGAATTGGTGTAGCCCCTGTCCTTCAGGCAGCCAGCGAACAAAGCCTGAGCCTTAGAATGGTCAAATACTATGACCTCCTTAATCTCTGTTTCCTCCTTGGAAACGGGTTCTGTCTTAAGACGAACGAAGCAGTCCGGGTAGGATTCGAAGCTGGGCCAGAATTCCACGTCTTCGACGGGGAAGGCACCCATCTTGTCCGAGATAACAATCTTGTCGTTGGTAATGAGCATGTACTCGGCATGCTTCCATGGATTGATCTCGAAACAGGAGGGAAGCTCCTTCACGATGAGTCTCTCTTTTGAGACCCCCGGTGAAGCGTCATGCAAAGGATCTCCTTCTTGAGATCCACATCTCCCGGTTTGATCTTCTCATCGAAGATCGCCATCATCGCTTGAATGGCAGCCATGGTATCGTCCAGCTTCGTAAGCAATGGAGTGGATGATGTAAAGGGTCCGGGTTCTGGGGCGGGAACTGATGACACGGAGAGTGACGCGACATCCTCCTCTTCCGACTCAGGAGCTACCGTAAACTCCTCTTCCTGACCTTCGGCCAAAAGGTCCTTCTCGGTGTCCTCTGACACCTCTGACATCCTATCATCCTCTATGTGGATGTCCTTCATTGCATCCGAGACGTCTGAATCGACTGACAGCTGGATGCACAGGATCTCAGGGCGTGGCCGAGGGATAAAAGCATCCGCAGATGCCCTAGGGAAGAGTATGGCTCTCATGCGCTCGTTAGGCAGGTAAGGCCCCGTGGAGTTCTTCTGGAAACCTTGCACCCACTTGCGTAGTTTCTCCCAAGCAATGTCCCTTGACTCCGCAGACTGAGGAGTCTCAAACCCCTCATTAAGCAGGTCTTTACACGTAGTACATACCTGCGGGTCCCAATACCTCAGAGGCCCCTACGTGATGGAGCAGCGGGAGTGCGCCCGGCACCCCAGATGGCCATAAAAGTCCTTGCGTCGAAGGCTGCAGAACGTGCTCTCCCACTGGATGTAGTACTACTGTAAAGAGAGGAAAAGAAAATGAATATATTGGAGTCTATCACAGTAGACTTAAAAATATAATAATTATAATAGAAGATTCCTTTCCATTGTGTAAGCTTAGGATAGGTAAGCTGGAAATGAAATAGGAAAGACACATACGTGTGAATCCCGCCCAGCCAATTGCTGCGACCTTCCTCACTATCAATTCTAGGGCACCCTCTGTAAGGGGTCCAATGGAAGATTCTAGCCCATAGGGATAGAGCAGTGTAAGCATCACCCATTTCCAAAGAATTAATAATGAGAATTAAGGGGACTGATGAACAATCAGCGTAAAGAAAAGGGGAATTCAGTCCCCAATTCAGGTAGGTCTCAACAAGAGACTGCGCATGGACGCACAGAGTATGTTGGAAAACTTATCTATTGTATGGTCATATACCTTAGTCTTCTGTCTGTGGTATGTTTCAATACTACAGATTTACTGGCTATTGTGTATTCCTATACAACAGGCATTACCGGCATACTACCGGCCAGGCTAATACTTGGAGATAATTCAACTGGCACAATAATTCGTATCTATGTGGATAGCAGTCCGTCGGCATATCGATGGTCTACCGGACTTCCGGCAGGCCGCCGCCGACCGAAGGTACACCACCCCAGCCTTCATTCAAGGTGACTGGGTAGTGGTGAAACCTATGCAAAGCCGGCGGTCCGCCGAATCATCGACAACACTCGGCCTGCCGGCGGGCTACCGACTGAAGGCACACCAACCAGTCATCATACCATGTGACTGAGTGGTGACCCAAAGCATACACTGCCGGCTCTCGCCGGCAGAGTCAGATATGACGATGAATTAATGGCTCACAAACCCCGCCTGCCTTCTGCCGGCAGGGTTAGTGGCCGGCAGTCAACGTAGTTGCCAGCACTAGCCCATAGAGAGAGAAAAAGTAATGAGTGAAGGAAGATGAAAGGATGGCGGCGTAGCCACCCTGACACTGCCTTCCTCTGGAATGAGGGTTCGAATGGAAGGGAAGAACATATCATGATCAGGCTTTCACCCATTCGCAGCCCTGCCGTTATCAGTCGGACAAGGGCAACGGATAGCAGTCCAAGGGGTGACTGAAGAACACTCTAAAGCAAAAGGGGGTCTCCAGCCGGTATGTAGACCTGCAGAAAAGCTATCCCAGAACGTCATGTGCTGAAAGGGAAGATGAACGGCTAGGCTTAACAGACTGAAGACCGAGCCGGCCCTACAACCCGCCGGCACTCGGTGAGATTGTAGGACAGCGGACACAGAGGTGTGATGGTTAGGCCATCACCATAGGACAGAAGGGACAGGGAAAAGGGTCCTGTGTAAGGTGTGAGAGGAGCCAGCGTATGCCGTCCCTGTCACGCCAACAAGGGAATTCTGTTTCAGTATCAGCGCCATTCCAGGCGTAAGGAGAGTACATTCACCAGCCTATGGTGGGCTAATACAGTATAGGGACCGGCATCATCAAGCCGTCCCAAACTATAAGAGAAACAGAACTCCCATGCTTGTCTATCCTAGACCAAAGAATATTCAATATCCTTCAGACTAGGGTCTGCAAGCACAGGACTAGTCACTAGACTACAGGGAGAAGGGGATCTCATGACCCCTCCAAGTGCAGTCTAGGGGGGCAAAGCCCCCTATACCAACCAGCTATGTCCAACAGGGGAGTACACTCACCTTATAGCACAGCTAGAGGCACACGACAGGTACTCTGAGGTCCTAACCCAAACACAAACCTCATCAATAATGGCTTGGAAAGGGGCAGAAAACCCTAGCCTAACCTTACCAGAATTACAATTCAAGGCAAGAACGGCTAGGATTGTAGCCCTAGGCTACACTCAGAGTGAAGAAGAGATTACCTTATACATAAAGGTAACCGGGGAGATGTATGAAAGTATACTAAAGCCACTAGGCTATTAGCCTAGTGACAGAGAGATAGACTACCTGATTCATCGAATCTCTTGTATACTATCTTGGAAGAAGAAATCATATGCAATCAATAAATCTTATACGTATATTTTGCCTAGTATCTTCATTTTTTTGGGCTCAGGTCATGTCGTCCTGATGGAAGTTTCTTTAAAGTAGCTTCCTAGGTTATATTCGACTACAGTGATATATCCCAGAGAATTTTACCTTAAGGTATCCAGAATTCTAACTCCTGGCGCGAATATCACTAACTTTCACCTTTAGGGATATCGCATACTGTAATATCAGAGGACGTATTCTTGACACGCCACATAGCTATCTTCACCCCGAATAGCATTTTCGCTTTGAGAGGGGAAAGTGGCAAGAATCGAAGGAGAGCCGTTATTAAGGCACGCTCGACTCCTTATTGTTTTGAGTACCTGTATGACGTCACGACCGGGCGCCAACTTGTCATTCCTTTATTCGTAGCGTCTTTGCTCGGTGTTTTCCCTGTGCTCTCACGCTATTTTTGGATTTATCGCTCGCTATGATGCTTTCTACAGCCTCATCTGCCTCTGGAAAGTTGAGTATTATCTTTACTTTGTATAAATGTAAGCTCTTGCCAGTTTCTTACTCGATTCAAGGTTCAATTAACGTAACAAGAGCTGTTGCCTAACCGGAGGCGTTATGGACGCTGTCGTTTCCTATGCATGAGTCATTTAGTTAGCCAGAACGACCTTCCCAGTTTTATTAGCATTAATAAATTTAGCTACTTAGCCTTCATTGCTAGGAAATTTTTATATTATGCCGATAGTATTCTTGGATTTCGGCGATTTAGGTAACCGATCCTCACTTACGCTAGGCTTCCTAGCCTAGGCGTTTTGATTTTATTACTTTCATGCATGATATAATAGATTTTCCTAGTGTGGTAATTTTATTGAAGCTTTAGGCAATATTTTATACATATAAGATATTTACTGCATAAATTTTCCTCTTCCAAAGATAGTATACAAGAGAGTTTCGGTGATTTAGGTAATCGATTCTCACTGCCTCTAGGCTACTAGCCCAGGAGCTTTAGTATACTTTCATACATATCCCAGATTGCTCTTGTATCATGTTATTCAAGTGGAAACTGATACCTCCTAGTCTTTTATAGGGCAATACTAATCTCCTTCGGCGATGTAAGAGCAATCTCTTCTCCCTCTGAGTTAGCCTAGGCTAAACCCTAGTGAGCTTTGCCTCAAATTGCATTCGGGTTAAACTAGGCTAGGATGTTTCTGTCCTTTCCCTGTAACCGCAGATGCAGGTTTTTGGGTTTAGTCAGAACCTCAGAGTATTTTGTCTGTGGTTGGTAGCCGACTAGCAAGGCGAATGGAATTCCCTGGCTAGGTTAGGCTGCCGACGCAGGAGGCTAGACCTCCCTAAGCCACACCTGAGGGTATTATATGATATGATGCCTTCTCCCTGTGGCCTAGCAGACTAGTCCTGTGCCGACAGAACTTAAGCTGAAGAATAGAATTCTTCTATTGCTTGGGGACACCGACACTAGAACTCTGTTCCCTTTTGTCTAGCGATAGGGGCGAGGGTGCTGCCAATCTCTTTTCTGTATTGGACTAACCCTAAGCTAGGGAATAGAATTCTCTGGCCACATGGGATAGTTCTAATACTGGAACAGTCTCTCGTTAGGTGAGGTAGGACAGGCTTTACTGCCGGCTCCTTCCACACTCTACAGGACACTCACCTCCTTCCCCGCTCTGTCCTTTAGTGATGGCATAGCCATTACATTCCTTTGGCCATCATCCTACAATCAACTCTAGTGCCGGTGTGTTGTGGGACCGGCTCGGGTTTTCTGTCTGTTGCTCGGCTGTGCCGGCTGCCGGCAGAAGCCCCAACCCCCTGTTGAGTGTTCTTCAGTCCTCTCTTGGTCTGCCATCCATAAACTCTGCCGGCAGAGCCGGCAAGGTTATGGATGGATGGAAGCTTGAATGTTACATTCTCCCCTTCCATTTGAACCCTCATTCTGGATAGAAGACAGTAAGGCTGAGCCTTTACACAATCCTTCGTCCATGCTTTCTCTCTCTCTCTTCTGACTAGTACCCTGGGTCCTACCTGCAGGCAGCTATGCTTAGCTGCCAGCAGCCGGATGGGCTGCAGACAGCTGATATAATAACTAATCGCCGGCTGGCATAGATTACCGACAACCGGCAACCCACTGACAGCCGGCGATCTGACGCCCATTACCCCCAGAAGGCAGTACACCTTCTGACTTGTACCCAGGTGCTAGCCTGCCGGCATATGCCGGTGGGTACTACAGTATATGACTATACAGTAGAAAGTATAATTGCAATATAGATCATACTGCAATCAGAAAACTACAGTATAGATTATAAGGTAGCCCATAATTCCCTCTAACATACACTGTGTTTTCATGGGAAGCCTACTGTGAGACCACTTAATACAAAGAAAGTGAATTCTTTCTTTAATATAATTAGTGATCACGAAATTCAATCCCCAATATTAAAAATCCGGACGACAGTGTTAGGTTACACTTATATATATCCTTATTGGATAGAGATCTTCCAACAGTTTTCTAACATTAGAAATACCCGTGATTTTAATGTTGAGGGAGGTCACAGCAATTGGCTGGACAGGAAACACATGTATGTGTCTTTCCTTCTTCCTTTCTAGCTTACCTATCCTAAGCTATATATACATAACAATATTGTATACTCAATATTGTGAGATAATTCATCGAATACTCATTGTATTTTCCTCTCTTTACAGGAGGACCATCCCAAGTGCGGGAATTTTTTCTGCAACGTCTACAGTAAGAACTTCTGCGGCCATGAACTGTACAGGACGCACGCGCGCTGTGCAGCAACAAAGGGAGCTCTGAAGTATTGGGACCCCCGGGTATGTGACGTTTGCTCTAACTTGGTTACCGAGGCTTTTGATGATCAAAAGACAACGGAGTCAAGGGATACAGCAAGAGAGAAGCTGCGAAAATGGGTCAGGGGTTTTCAAAAGAACACCACCGGGCCCTACCTTCCTTGTGAAAAGATGAGGGCCTGTCTTTTCCCAAGGGCATCTTCGGATGCAGTAATCCCGCAACCTCACTCAGAGATTTCCTGTGTCCAGATTCCGGTAGAATCTGATGTATCAGACGCCATGAAGGACATCCAGCCAGAAGACAAGATGTCAAAAGTGTCAGAAGGCACTGAAAGAAGTCTTCTTGCCGAAGATCAGGAGGAGGAGTCATTGATGGCTCCTGAGACTGACGAAGAAGGGACCGAGATAGTTTCGGTTTCATCGGCTCTGGTCGCAGAGCCCGTCCTCTCGACCTCCTCTGCTCACCAATTGGCCGATATGAGTCAGACTTTAATGTCTATCCTCACTATGGTCCAAGATTTGAAGAAGCAGACCACTGAAAAAGAAATTGCGTTAAGGTTGGAGATGCACCAACTCGCAACTTCCCGTGCAGCTCCGAAGAAGTTGAACGTTAAGGATCCTCCCCCTTTCTCAGCCGTCAACCCGTGGAGGGAAGCTGAGCCCATGCCAATGTCAGCGGGGAACATCTTCATCTCTGACAAGCTGGACACAGTTCCTGTCGAAGATGTGGAATTCTGGCCCAGCCTAGGGGCCTAAACAGACTGCTATGTTCGTCTGAGGACGGAACCATCCTCGGAAGAAGAGACAGAGCCGAAAGAGGTCATAATCCTTGACCTCCCCAAAGCTCAGGCCTTGCTATCCAGCACGCAGAAGGAGAGGGCCTTCACTAATTCCAAAGTGCCGGTTCTGAGTAAGAAGCACCCTTCCTTCATTGCTTCTTCCCGAGCCCTCACCTTTATGGAAAAAGGGTACAAGGCAGCCTTGAAGGCGATCGAGGCAGGGAAACCATGTCCCCACTCGAGGAGTGTAGGCCGTTCTCCCTCGCCCTACCATTGGACGAAACAGATTGGAAGGATGTGCATCATACCTTCTCAGGCGGGAAGTTGGAGGCCGACATTGCCGGACGTCAGTTCGGCGAAGACCTCCCTAAGTTGTCAGACTTTCACCTGTGCCGGGAGCAGGAAACGAAAGAAAGACTTGCCACCTCAATGTCTCTTCAAACCGGACTGGAGACGATAGCAAGCGTCTCCCAATCTCCAGACATGTTTATGGTCTTTGCCAAGGCTCACCTGGCAACAATGGCCAAGGACTTGTACAATTTTATCAAGGCCAGGAGGGCTTGTAGAGAGTTCGTGTTCGCCTCGGCTGCGGTGAGGCACGAACCAAGGAAGCTGATATCATCCAGCATCTGGGGTAAGGACCTCTTTCCAAGGGAAGTGGTTAAGAAGGTCGTCGACAAAACTGCCACGGAGAATAGAAACCTTCTCCAAAAGTGGGCTTGTCGATGAAGAGGAAGTCTTCCCAGGATGAGGGTCCCCAACCCAAGAGGAAGACGAATAGGCCAAGAGCGCCCTCTCGCCCCCCTAGACAACAGCAACACCTTCCCGCAGCCACTGTGCCCCAGGCGGTGGCACAACTACCCATCACGTACCAATTGGTACCCCAGCAGTTGGCGACACAGTCGCCAGTCTTTACCCCGGCCTTCGAAAGACAATCCACTACCTTTCGGCCGAAATCTGGAGGCTCCTTTCGAGGCTCCTCTAGACGCCTCTCAAGAAGCAAAGGCAACAGGGGTGGACGTGGCAAAGGAGGCAAGTCTTCCAGTCAGCACTCCAAGTGAGATGCTTCCGGTAGGAGGGAGACTGTTCTCTTTCCGGGATCATTGGACCTTCGATACCTGGGCCCACAGCCTGATCAAGAGCGGACTAGGTTGGAGCTGGAACGCAACTCCACCAGCTTTCCCTAAATTCTTCCAACACTCAACCCCCATTCTGGAAGAATATGTCCAAGAACTTTTAGACATTTGAGTAATAAAGAGGGCAAAGTCCATCAAGTTTCAAGGAAGGCTGTTTTGTGTTCCAAAGAAGGACTAGGACAAACTTAAGAGTCATTCTGGACTTGTCCCCACTCAACAAGTTCATAGTAAACCACAATTTCAGGATACTCACCCTTCAGCACATAAGGACACTACTGCCAAAAAGGCATACACAGACTCCATAGACATGGCAGACGCATATTGGCATGTCCCAGTCAATCGACAAGTTTCCTCCTACCTAGGATTCAAGCTACAAAAGAGACAATATGTCTTCAGAGCTATGCCCTTCGGACTAAACATAGCCCCAAAGATCTTCACGAAGCTTGCAAATGCAGTCATTTATCAACTACGCCTAAAAGGAGTTCAGGTAATAGCCTACCTGGACGATTGGCTGGTGTGGACAGCATCCGAAGCAGAATGTATGCAAGCCTCCAAGAAAGTGATCCAGTTCCTAGAAAATCTGGGATTCAAGATCAACATGGAAAAGTCTCGACTAACTCCAGCTCAAAAGTTTCAATGGCTCGGAGTTCATTGGAACTTACAGTCACACCGCCTCTCCCTTTCATCAAAGAAGAGGAGAGAGATAGCGGGATCTGTCAAGAGACCTCTAAATCCGCTCGGATATCAAGACGACAACAGGAGAAGAGTACTGGGTCCCTCCAGTTCGCCTTAGTGACAGACCCAGTGCTGAGGGCACAATTAAAAGATGCATCAGGAGTCTGGAGAAGAAATGCATCAAACGCTCAAAGAGATCTAACAAGACCAATACCAACCCGTCTGCGATCACTTCTCAAGCCATGGTCGGAGGCCAAGCACCTAAAGAAATCGGTACCCTTACAACCACTTCCACCCTCGGTCATTGTTCACACGGATTCCTCAAAGGAAGGATGGGGAGGCCACTCTCACAAACGGAAAGTCCAGGGGACCTGGTCCTCCCTCTTCAAGACCTTCCACATCAACATTCTGGAAGCCATGGCAGTTTTTCTATCTCTGAAGAAACTGAAGCTTCGCTGCTCGATCCACATCAGATTGGTCCTGGACAGCGAAGTGGTAATGAGATGTCTAACCCACAAGGTTCGAGATCGCCCCAAATCAACCAAGTGATGTTGGCCATCTTCCGTCTGGCGGGAAAGAAGAGATGGCACTTATCAGCAGTTCACCTTCAAGGGTCCCGCAATGTGACGGCAGACGCTCTATCCAGGTTTACCCCGATAGAGTCAGAATGGTCCCAAGACGCAGGATCATTTTCCTTCATCTTACGCAAAGTCCCAGGACTGCAAATCGACCTCTTCGCAATGAGCGACAAGAAGAAGCTACCTCGATACATAGCCCCGTACCAGGACCCTCTAGTGGAAGCAGTGGACGCAATGTCCCTAGATTGGAACAGATGGTCCAGGACTAACCTGTTCCCTCCTCCCAACCTTCTGTTAAAGGTCCTCGACAAACTGAGATCCTTTCGGGGAACAGCAGCGATAGTGGCTAACAAGTGGCTGAACAGCATTTGGTTCCCTCTAATAATGGAACTGCGACTGAAGCTGGTCCCGTTGCCGGATCCAGTTCTGACTCAACAAGTGCAGAAGTCGACTGTCTTCGCTTCATCACAGAAAACCCGAAACCTTCATCTCATGATTTTCTCTCCGTAGCAGTCAAGAAAAGGTTTGGGAATTCGAAAGACAGTATAAACTTTTTAGAAGAATATAAGTCTAAATCTACTAGAAGACAATACGAGTCATCCTGGAAGAAATGGGTTGCCTTTGTCAAGGCAAAGAAACCAAAAGAAAATTCGACAGATTTCTGTTTATCATTCTTTATTCATCTCCATGAACAAGGTTTAGCAGCCAACACGATTTCTACGTGTAAATATGCCTTGACTAGACCCTTGCTGTATGCCTTCCTGGTGGACTTCTCTAACGAAATCTTCATTAAAATCCGTAAGGCCTGCGCTAGGCTTAGGCCTGCAGCACCTCCGATGCCCATTTCATGGTCCTTGGATAAGGTTCTTCATTTAGCTTCAACCCTGAACAATGAAGATTGCTCTCTAAAGGATTTGACCCAAAAAGTTATATTCTTATTTGCACTAGCCTCAGGAGCCAGAGTTAGCGAAATAGTGGCCCTTTCGAGGGATGAGGGCCATATTCAGTTCACAGAGAGTGGAGAACCGAATATCTTTCCTGACCCAGCTTTTCTCGCTAAAAATGAGATACCCACCAAAAGGTGGGGTCCCTGAAGAATCTGCCCTCTGAAGGAAGATGCATCTCTATGTCCAGTGGAGTGCCTAAAGGTCTATCTTCGTAGAACTTCAGACTTTAGGGGAGGACAGCTTTTTAGGGGAGAAACCTCAGGTTCACCATAGTCTTTGAAACAATTAAGAGCGAAGATCACCTACTTCATTCGCAGAGCGGATCCAGACAGTACAACCGCAGGTCATGATCCGAGAAAGATTGCTTCGTCTCTGAATTTCTTCCAAAATATGAACTTTGAAAGTCTTCGCTCATATACTGGATGGAAGTCATCCAGGGTTTTCTTTAAACAATACGCGAAGCAAGTGCAGGAGATCAAGCGCTTCGTGGTGGCAGCAGGTAGTGTGCTAAAACCTGCCGCTTGAAAACTGCGAGGAACAGTGCACTAATTGGGACTTTTAGTGATGGGTGTACATAATCTCTCCCTACGGAGTGACATGTTAAGTGAAGTGCCACCGTAGTGACACTATGGACTGTTCCAAGTATAAAGGTGAAAGAAGCATAAAAGGCTTACACATGTGCCATGCGTATCGCTACGCAAGTGTTTATAGACTGTAATGACAGAAATAAGAAAAAAGAAAAATTTTACCAAATTTCTTTTCTAAAGAGGCTTATGCGTTTCTTTTCAGATAAAACAAGTATTTCTGATATTACCTTTCTATTTATGCTTTTAATTATATTTCCAAATTTCGTTTTATATTGTATTATAAAATGCACATTGACTTCATGCTTTATTGATTATCAATAAAAAGTATAATTGAATTTTGCGTCTTTTTTCGCCCAAAAAATTCTGAATAAATAAAACGTGTGTGAGCATTTCTAAACAACCCTATATTTTGTAAATATATAGTCTGAACATATACAAAATCTGTTCTAAAAGCTAACAAACCTTCTCCTTGTGTGTATACATCAGGTTTATCAGTCCTGGGTTGCGACTGATTTTATATACCTTGATTGTATTACTGACTAATACAATTGTTCCTACATGGATTCAAACCTGTCTGTCTTGCATGCAGTTTGCCAAGTAGACCGGGGGAGGTGTCAGTAGTTAATACATACATTTGTTCCTTCCCGAATAAAAACTCTGCTTTAAAACGGTATATGATGAGACCAGTATACCTGTTTGTTGGCTAGATTGTTCATACGAATATACAATCCTCGAGACTTTTCCCAGAGTCTGGCATGACTCTTCCCTGTAGGGGGCAGGAAGCACTAACATAGTTCATGATTAGTTGAAATGGTGCATAATGGTAACACCATGTGTCTCTAGGTCTAAATGACCAGGGAAAATTTATCTCGCAGTTTAGACACTACGAGTTTAGACACTAATGGAAAATCCACAGATACATTAATGCTCTGGTAAACTTCCATCAGGACAACATGGCTTGAGCCCCAAAAACGGATTTTGAGCGATGAGGTAGCCATGTCGTCCTGATGGACCCACCCTCCTTTTATAAAATGCTGAAAGAATCCCTCCCGAAAGCACTGTATCTGTAGCACTTCGCTAACGCTACAAGGAATGACAAGAGGGCGCCTGGTCGTGACGCCATACAGGTACTCAAAACAGTAAGGAGTCGAGCGTGTCTTAGTAACGGCTTTCCTTCGATTCTTGCCACTTTCCCCTCTCAAAGCAAAAATGCTATTCGGGGTGGAGATAGCTATGTGGCGTGTCAAGAATACGTCCTCTGATATTATGCGATATCCCTAAAGGTGAAAGTTAAGGATATTCGTGCCAGGAGTTAGAATTATGGATACCTTAAGGTAAAATTCACTTGGATATATCACTTTAGTCAAAAATAACCTAGGAAGCTACTTTAAAGGAACTTCCATCAGGACGACATGGCTACCTCACCCAAAAATAGATTTTTCGCTTCGCTCAAAATCCGTTAAATATAATAACACCAGGAACACTTATTATATCATGCATGAGAGTAAACTAAAGCACCTTGGCTAGGAAGCCTAGCATCAATATCAGCTACCTCATTCGCCGAGATGAAGGAATACTATCGGCATAATATAACAAATTCCTAGCAATGAAGATTACATAGCTAAAATGAAATTTAGGCTATATATAAGTACCGGTAAGGTCGTTCTGGCTAACTAAATAACACATGCGTTACGAACAACCGCGTCAAAGATGCCTCCGGTCTAGGCAACAGCTCTGCCACAAAAGAGAACCATATTTATTTTGAGAGAAAAGTTACTTTACGGCCAGAGCTACATTTATACGATATAAGAGGTAAATACTCAACTTTCCAGAGGTAGAAGAGGCTGAAGATTGCGACATGATTATCAAAATAGTGAAAAGCACTGGGAAAAACACCTGGTCAGGACGCTACAGATAAAAGGAATGAAGATGGCGGGCGGATGCGACGTCATCCAAGATGGCGACGAATATGACGTCATCCGAGTGCTCAAACAGTAACGGAGGAGGAGAGTTTTGTAACAGCTCCTACTTTAACTTGCCACTTTTCCCCCTCAAAGCGTAAACACTACGTGGGGTGCAGATAGCTATGTGGCGTGTCAAGAATACATCCCCTGTTATTATGTGATATCCTAAAAGGCAACTTTAAGGATATTCGCGCCAGAAGTTAGAATTCTGGAGACCTTTAGTTAAATTCTCTGGGAATATCACTGTAGTCAAATATACCCTAGGAAGCTACTAAAGGAACCTTCCATCAGGATGACATGGCCTGAGCCCAAAAATATATACTGTATATATATATATATATATATATATATATATATATATATATATATGTATATATATATATAAAACTGCATAAATACTCAGCCATTGAGGCTCCTAAATATATATGCAGTATATATATATATATATATATATATATATATATATATATATATATATATACAGTGAACCCTCGTTTATCGCGGTAGATAGGTTCCAGTCGCGGCCGCGATAGGTGAAAATCCGCGAAGTAGTGACACCATATTTACCTATTTATTCAACATGTATATTCAGACTTTTAAAACCTTCCCTTGTACGTAGTACTGTTAACAAACTACCCTTTAATGTACAGAACACTTAATGCATGTACTACAGTACCCTAAACTAAAACAGGCACAAATATTAAAGGTGATTTTATATCCTGCATTTCCTAAACATGCTAAAAAGCACAATAAAAAATGGCAACCAATGTTTTGTTTACATTTATCTCTGATCATAATGCAGAAACAAACTGGAGGTAGAGCTTTGCTTATTACCCAGACATATTTCCCATACTTTTCCCTTAGAACTACATCACATCTTCCTACTTTAGATATATAGATATATATATATATATATATATATATATATATATATATATATGTGTGTGTGTGTGTGTGTGTGTGTATATATATATATATATATATATATTTATATGTATACACATATACATACCTACATATATACATAAATACATGCATACATATATATATATATTACTGTATATATATGGGTTATGGAAAAAATCCGCGAAGTGGTGAATCCGCGATGGTCGAACCGCGAAGTAGCGAGGGTTCACTGTATATATATATATATATATATATATATATATATATATATATATATATATATATATATATATATATATATATATAATATTATTATTATTATTATTATTATTACTAGCCAAGCTAAAACCCTAGTTGAAAAAGCAAGATGCTATAAGCCCAAGGGCTCCAACAGGGAAAAATAGTCCAGTGAGGAAAGGAAATAAGGAAATAAATAAATGATGAGAATAAATTAACAATAAATCATTCTAAAAACAGAAACGTCAAAACAAATATGTCCGATATAAACTATTAACAACGCCAAAGACAGATATGTCATATATAAACAATAAAAAGACTCATGTCAGCCTGGTCAACATAAAAACAATTGCTCCAACTTTGAACTTTTGAAGTTCTACTGATTCAACTACCCGATTAGGAAGATCATTCCACAACTTGGTAACAGCTGGAATAAAACTTCTAGAATACTGTGTAGTATTGAACGTCATGATGGAGAAGGCCTGGCTATTAGAATTAACTGCCTGCCTAATATTACAAACAGGATAGAATTGTCCCGGGAGATCTGAATGTAAAGGATGGTCAGAGTTCTAAATCACAAAATCCCGGAGGACCATCGTAACGAGAAGGACCAAGGTAGCGAGAGCCCAAGAGCTCAGCGCAACGAGAATCCGAAGATTCTATGTCGTGACACTGAAAGATCATAGTGACGAGGACCCGAAGATCCTAGGTCATGAGAGCCTAAAAGCTCAGCACGATGAGAGCCCAAAGCTCAGGGTCATGAGAACCCAAGGGTTCAGTATAACGGAGTCACGAGAGCCCGAAGGCTCAGCGTAACGGGAGTCGCGAGAGCCCGAAGGCTCAGCGTAACGGGAGTCGCGAGAGCTCGAAAGCTCAGCGTAATGGGAGTCGCGAGAGCTCGAAGGCTCAGCATAACACAAGTCACGAGACCTTGAAGGCTCAACATAACCCAAGTCCGAAAGCTCAATGCAATGAAGGTCACGAGGGCCCGAAGGCTCCACGTAACGGGGGTCACGAGAGCCAGAAGGCTCAACGTTAAGAAGGTCAAGAGAACTCAAAGGGTTTCCGCAACACAAGTCATGACAGCCCAGGGGCTCTATGCAAATGGAACCCGAAGGCTCCGGGTCACGAGAGCCCGAAGGTTCAGCGTGACGAGGAGCCGAAGGTATCAGGTTTCGAGAACCTGAAGGCTAAGCATGTCAGGAGACTGGAGGCTCGGGGTCATGCAAGCCCGAAGGCTCAGTGAGACCGTCATGAGAACTCAAAGGAACTATGTAACTTGGACCAGAAGGTCCAAAAAGACATCTCTTTACCGCTAGGGAAGGAGCATACCCGAGGTGATGAGGGGTCAAAAACTCTTCCACCTGACAAAACCCCGAAAAGAAACATCAAGCAGAAACCTCTTAAGGGGGAGACTGTTGAGGCCCGAAAAGATCGGAAGCTTTCTCTCTCAAAAGAGAGGAATGTTCTCCCGAAAGAGAACATTGCCTAGGACCATGCTCTACTCCTGCCCAACAAATCAGTGATAGAGCATCTGCTTCATGGGGGAAGGGGTGGGACCAAATCGCTAGGGGAAACTGTACCATCACTTGACCCAAAATATTGACCTGAAGTAACCAGGGCTGTGCTGCTACTCGGCCATTCCCCAGAGATGACAGGCGGAGGAGCAGCTTCGGGAAGATATCAGGGGGTTAAAGAGGAAGTACGCAATTCCTTCAACTTTGAAGACCCCAAAGGAGAAGAATCTCGTTAGGCCTTCTTTTTTTTCCTGCACCCAAACCTCTCCCACTGGGAGGCAGACCACTCCTGACAATCACTACAGATGTTGTCCCGATCACAGTGGCGGACCCCTACAAGCCGGACACAGCAGGTAGGGGTCCGTCTCAAAGGCATATTTGGCAATTCTGACATTACCCAGGGATGTGTATATTGTATTCCATGCAATTCGTGTGGAAATTTTATATTTGTCAAACTGGTAGAGCCCTAGAAAAGAGAATTGAACAACATAAGAGAAGTGTCTGATATGCTCAAGATAACAAAGCACTATTTATCCACTTCCGAGATAAAAATCACACAATTAATTGGTCACATGCAAAGATATTGATTCATTCAAATAACTTATTGGAAAGAAACATTGTAGAGTACAGCTTTATAAAAGAAACCTTTGATAACTACTTGGATATTGGACTTGGAATGTACAATCTTGACGCATTCATATGAAGAGAGATTTGCAAACTGTATAAAAAAAACTTTAACCACTTAATGTAGAACTGAATGTACCAGAGATAATTAACGCTATTATGAAATTAATATTTAGACCTAAGCTAGCATCCACTGGTGGGTACAATTGCTTCATGAAGTATACGTACTTGCTTTGCCAATATATAGTTATGTTAGATATAAGTACTGATATGTACGTAATTGTATGTGCATGTTGATAGGGTTATATGTGCATAACCATATATACATGTTAATCATGTGTACAAACATGTAAATGTAAGTTTATGTATGTATCTGTATATGTATACCTTTATATGTACACATATGTATGTCTATGTATATATTTATGTGTCAGTATATGAATACCTGTATGTGTACACAAGCATATCTCTATGTATATATTTATATATATGCGCGTATGTATACTGTAGATATGTTTTTATATATACATATAATTTTGCTAATGTATTTATATCGACAAGGCTATTCCTATGAACATAAAGAAATTGTATTGAAAGCCTAAACAAAATTTACTGGTCATCAGAAATGACCCTTTCTGCCACATATCTAATGTGGTTTCATCTCCGCCCAGGAAATAACTGATAACACGTAGGTAGCTGGTATGGGAGCGTCATTATTCTATAATTCACTCTATGTATACTAGTGTGTTTACTGTACCTATTAAATATAAAGAAACATCGATCAATAAATCAGTCCCCTGAAGAAGTAGCACGAAACTAGTCAAGACTTAATCTTATATTTCCTATTGTCACTTTCCACATGGTTCTTTGGCAAATATATATATATATATATATATATTTATATATATATATACTGTACATATATATATATATATATATACATATATATATATATATATATATTTATATATATATATACATATATATATATATATATAAATATAAATATATATATATATATAAATATATATATATATATATATATATATTTCAAATAAGCCATATATATTTTTGATACATTAATGTCTGGATTCTCTTAACGACCTCGGGATCAGAGCCCCAGGCGAAATCACACAAAGACAAGAGCTTGGCTCCGGCCGGGAATCGAACCCTGGTCGGCCGGAGCCAAGCTCTTGTCTTTGTGTGATTTCCCCTGGGGCTCTGATCCCGAGGTCGTTAAGAGAATCCAGACATTAATGTATCAAAAATATATATGGCTTATTTGAATATGAAAAACACGTAAAAATGTGCAAAATTTATCATATATCTATATATATACATATATATATATAATGTACACTTATATACATATATATATATATATATATATTGTATAGATACATATATATTTTTACATATATATATATATGCATATATATATATATATATATGCATATATATATATATATATATATTTATATGGACACCATTATGATATCTATTCATTATAAAAGTTAATTAACATGTCAAAGTACCATATATATATATATATATATATGTGTGTGTGTATATATATATTTATATGGAC
>NC_090746.1:39793526-39803526 GCF_036898095.1 Palaemon carinicauda | reverse complement strand
CATATATACATATATATATATATATATATGTATCTATATGTATATATATATGTCTGTATCTATCTATATATATATATATATATTATACATATACATTTATATAAAAAAAATATATATATATATACATTTATATATACATCTTTATAAACATATATATATATATATACATTTATATATACATACATATATACATGTGTATAGACATACATATGTATGTATATATATATATATATATATATATGTATATATATATCTATATATAATATATATATTGTATATATATATATATATATATATATAAATATATATATATATATATATAGTACATATGTATATATACATAAACAGTATACTATATATATTATACATTTATATATATACATATATATATGTGTGTATCTATATCTATCTATCTATCTATCTATCTATCTATATATATATATATATATATATATCAAACATATGTATACAAATAAATTCTTACTTCACTAAAGTAGGTGATCCATGAATCAGCATCTACACATCCATGACGTCCTTCTTCTGGATGGAGCTCAGATTCACTAATTTGTGGCCTGTAATTAATTTGGATGTCATATAAGTTCTGTGATAATAGTTGAACCTACAAACTAAAATCAGTAATTAACATCAATATTGATTAATTAAATGTATAGTTATTCAAAACAAATCCTACTTTATTAAGACAAACCCTTTGTTCAAGTCACATTAGTGGTGTTCATAACTCTTAAACTATGCATAACTAATACAAATGATAATGATGATCCTCTACTCATTAAAAAGGCACACCACACATGCAACTTTTTATGTTCTGGGCTCCAGGAACTCAAGAGCCCTACCATTCATCTCAAAATATTTTATAATTTTTTCACACATGCTAACTTTTGCCATTTCAACGTATCTACACGTTTCTCACAAATTCTATTCTTTTTGCACAAAATAAATTAGGCAAAGTTGATAGGCCTATTATCTTTGGATGGGTAACATCAGATTTGCCTTGGAATAGCTATACTCAGTTAAGGGCTGATCAGGGAGTTTGTGCTTCAACTGAAAAAGAATACAACATGACCAAGTACAACCTAGGAACAAAAATGGTGGGCTACCTTTAAATCTGCACTCTTAGGTGTAGACTTAACAGCTCCTCCTTTACTTAAAGTGGAGAGTTCTGTCACTCATTATCAAAAGGACAAGGCAACCATTTTGGCTGATGTATTAGACAGTAAGAAGAGAAACTGTATATTCCTCATTACCGTTTTCCTGAAGCTAAACTGACTAGTTTAGATTTTTGCTCCCATAAAATTGAAACACTCTTGATGGACCTTGATGCTTATGGAGGTGTACACCCAGATGACATTTTCCTTTGTTTTTTATAAAGACCACTGATTTCTTAGCTCCCAAGTTCTGTTATTGTTTGTTTTCCCTTTGTTTTGTTTTTATTTTTGTTTTTCAAGACCACTGATTTCTTAGCTCCTAAGTTGTCTGTTATCTTTTGCAAGAAGTTCTTTTTTCCCTTGTTGGAAAATTGTTAATGTTACTTCATTAGATAAAAGTGTTTGAGGTAGTTCTAGCCCTGCTGATGTTACCAAAGCCTCATAACTGAAATATCTTAAATTTTTTAACATCTTTTGGAAAAACATCTAAATAGGTATGCTAAAGGTAATAACCGGTTCCCTAGTTTGCAATTAGGCTTTGGAAAAGGTATTGGAGCATGTGATGCCCTTATTACAATTTCCAATGCGGTATAGAAATCCCTTGATTGTGGTTAGGATGTTCATATGATTGGCCTTAATTTTAATGCTGCATCTGATCGTATTAATCATGAGGCCCTTGTTTTCAATCTCAACAGTTAGGAGTAGATGGGTCTTTTATTAGCATCATTATTGAATTTCTAAGTAATAGACTACAAAGAGTAGTTGCTGATGTGCAAAATATTCACTATCGGAAAGTAATATGACAAATTTGAAAGTAATTTTTGTTTTTTCCTAACAATACAAATCTTGAGCTCTACTTGGGAACATAATTTTGGCAAAGCTGAAAGACTAGCTGGACGACTAGTCATAAGACTTTTAACGAGGTATAATTACCCACTGCTAGTTAGCAAGGGAGTAGGGGGTAGTATCGCCTACCCCGGTCACACACACACACACACACACACACGTGTTCTACCATTACTTTTGATTGCAGGCAGGACTTTGGGGGATAGGTGCTGGGGGGACAAATTTGCATAAGAGCTCAAGGTTTGTATCGTTAGGAAAAATACAAGCACTTTCTAATATGTTATTTTTTTCCAGGACTAATACAAACCCTTTCACTCTTTATTAGGGAAGACTCACCATAGGGTGGGTAGAAGTCCTGACCACCTGGCTGATTTTTGATGCAGGGTGTTCCCCCAAGCTATGCATGCTTTTTAGAGGAATTACCCTGACACTTCTGTGCATGTACATGCATTAGTGGCCTAAGCAACCCCTGTGATTGTATGATGACTAAGCACTGTAACTTTTCCAGGTAAGAATTCTTAGAGTTGTAGGGCTTCCTTGAACAAACCAATGAACATTGCCCACTTCCCACTTTGCTAAGGGAAATGGGGGCACAACAAATATATGTGCATATAGCAGGTTACACAAAGGAAATGGTTATTACCTGCAGACAGAGGAGGCCAGCTTGCAACGTACCATAGGTGCTGTGCCCCAAGAGAGAGGAAGATGAAAGAAAGAAGGTGCCAGGCACTCTTATCATTCATACCAAACTTAATCCCTGGTAACCTTTGCCCTCCACCATCAGCTACATATCCATCAAGGAGCTTGAGGTGTTTAAACCACTTGTTGTGCAGCCACCACAGGACCGATGGAGTATGTCTCTATGTTCCTGTGGGTTACATCTTGCAGGTAATGGGTGGTGAAGGTTGTCCAATACTTCCACACGCTCGCTTATAGAACCTGCGCCACAGTAGTCCTCCTAAATATTAGGGACTTACTTATGCCAATAGCATCGTGAGCTATTGGTCTCCGTGATTGCGAAGGGGAGTCAGAATTCTAGGCTTGAACTATGACCTTGCAAATCCATGCCGAGATCATGTTCTTTGCGACTCTCCTCTTAACCTTCCCCGTACTGACAAATATTCTGCTCACTTGGGGACAAGCTCCTGAAGTTTGTTTGAGGTAACAACTCATTGTCCTCCCTGGGCATGGTGACAGCTGATCAGAGTCATTGGTTACATTAGAGACTCAATCCGCAAGGGACCAAATCTAGGATAAGCTACAGCCAGATTTTGAGTATTTTTAACAAACTCAAGAACGAAGCCCCTTGAATGAGAGGAGACGTAGGAAAGCGAGTGCAATTCACCGACTCTCTTGGCCAAGGCCAGGGTGAGTAGGAAGACCATCTTGATGCCTGACGCAGCAGCTCATAGGGTGTTCCTTTCCGGGATCACAGTACACGAACTACAGTACGTTCTGTGGAGGGGGTCTAACTTCCGACTGAGGACATGTACATTCATAACTCCGTACGAGGAGAGAAAATTCTGATGAAGACAAAATATTAACTCCTTTCAGCCTATAGGCAAGGCTCAAGGCTGCATGGTAGCCTTTCACTGTTAAAACCGAGGAGTTTTTCCTCCCTGATGTAAATGAGGAACCTCTCTATCACTGGGATAATGGTGTCGAGAGGAGCAATACCCCTTCTATGACAACAACCAATGAAGACTGCCCACTTTACCTGGGAGACGGTGGCTGATGATACCTAAAGGTAATCGAACATCCTTTTCGCAGCCTCTCTTCGAGAAGAGATACTGGATAACCTCCAGACGTGAAGTCAGAGATTCTACGGCTTGTTGTAAATTTTCATATGTGGCTGTCTAAGAAGATCGTGGCGTGGAGGAGCTCCCTCAGAACCTCTGTGAGCAGATGTAGAAGGTCTGAAATCCATTCTGCCTGGTGACACAGGCAGAATCCCCTACCTTTAGAGTAATCTTTGTCACATATAAATGAGCAATTTTAGACAAGTGCCAAACACATAAACTAAAGGTAGTAGGTGGCCAGGGCACCAGCCACCCGTTGAAATACTACCTCTAGTGGTTATTGGATCCTTTAACTGGCCCAGACAGTAATACATTGGATCCCTCTCTCCTCTGGTTACGGCTCATTTTTTCTTTGCATACACATACACATTCTCGTCTTTCTTCATACACCTACAACACTTAGATTACCAAAACCTTCTTCGATCAAGGGGCTAATTACTGTACTGTAATTTTTCAGTGGCTACCTTCTTCTTGGTAAGGGTAGAAGAGACTCTTTAGCTATGGTAACAGCTCTTCTAGGAGAAGGACACACCAAATCAAAACCATTGTTCTCTAGTCTTGGGTAGTGCCACAGCCTCTGTACCATGGTCTTCCAGTGTCTTGGGTTAGAGTTCTCTTGCTTCAGGGTACAATCGGGCACACAGTTCTATTTTATACTTTATATATATTCTTCCTCTTGTTTTTTTAAATGATGTGTTGGGCAGGCTTAATAGAAAGGCCATGGATGCCTGGTGGTTTATCAAGAGACTGTCTTTTCCTTATCTGATTCTTTTACTTTTCAAAACCATCCTTACTGTCCTCCCCTTC
This sequence comes from Palaemon carinicauda, assembly GCF_036898095.1. Classification (NCBI taxonomy): domain Eukaryota; kingdom Metazoa; phylum Arthropoda; class Malacostraca; order Decapoda; family Palaemonidae; genus Palaemon; species Palaemon carinicauda. Next base: position 39,798,908 of record NC_090746.1, on the reverse strand, counting down.
AGTTGATATTTTTCCTTTGGTTTTTATAAAGACTGCACATTTCTTAGCTCCAAAATTTTCTGTTATTTTGCGCAAGTTAGCAAGAAGAGGAGCTTTTAGCAATTGTTGGAGAATTGGTAATATTACTCATCTATGTAAAAGTGTTTGTGGTAGCTCAAGTCCAACTGATTACCGCCCAATTTCCATAACTCCCATATTATCTAAAGTTTTTGAACATCTTTGGCAAAACGTCTTAATAGGTTTGCTGAGGTAATCCTCTGTTCCCTAGTTTGCAATTTGGTTTTCGTATAGGCCTTGGAGCATGTGATGCCCTTCTCACAATCTCCAATGCTGCACAGTGATCCCTTGATTGTGGGCAGTAAGTTCGTATGATTGACCTTGATTTTAGTGCTGCCTTTGGTCGTGTTAATCATGAAGCCCTTGTTTTCAGACTCAAACAGTTGGAGTGGGCGAGTCATTTCTTAGCATCATTATTGCATTTTTAAAGTAATATTATTATCATTAACTGCTAAGTTAACAACCTAAGTTGGAAACGCAGAATGCTATAAGCCCAGGGGCTCCAACAGGGAAAATAGCCCAGTTAGGAAAGGAAAAAAGAAAAAAATAAATATTTCAAGAATATTAAAATAAATATCTTCTATGTAAACTATAAAAACTTTAACAAAACATGAGGAAGAGAAATTAGATAGAATAGTGTGCTCGAGTGTACCCTCAAGCAAGAGAACTCAGAACCCAAGATAGTGGAAAACCATGGTACAGAGGCTATGGCACCACCCAAGACTAGAGAACAATGCCTTGATTTTGGAGTGTCCTTCTCCTAGAAAAGCTGCTTACCATAGCTAAAGAGTCTCTTCTACCCTAACCAAGAGGAAAGTAGCCACTGAACAATTACAGTGCAGTAGTTAACCCCTTTGGTGAAGAAGAATTGTTTGGTAATCTCAATGTTGTCAGGTGTATGAGGACAGAGGAGAATCTGTAAAGAATATGCCAGACTATTCGGTGTATGTGTAGGCAAAGGGAAAGTGAACCATAACCAGAGAGAAGGATCCAATGTAGTACTATCTGGCCAGTCAAAGGACCCCATAACTCTCTAGCGGTAGTACCTCAATGGGTGGCTGGTGCCCTGGCCAGCCTACTACCTATAGAATCGCAAAGAGTTGTTGTTGATGGGCACCATAGTGAGTATAGGAATGTGATATCTGGTGTGCCTCAAGGTAGTGTTCTTGGCCCATTACTTTTCATACTGCTGTATATACACATGACATGTGGTTTGGTCTAGAAAACAAGCTTGTTGCATATGCAGATGATGCAACTCTCTTTGCATCAATTCCATCTCCTGAATGTAGATCTGGGGTTGCTGAATCCCTTAATAGAGATCTAGCTAAAATTAGTGCTTGGTGAAAATTATGAGGTATGAAGCTGAATTCTAACAAAACTCAAAGTATGATTGAAAGTAGGTCAAGGACCTTCGCTCCTCAACATCTGGATCTCAGCATTGATAATGTTTCTTTAACTTTGTATGACTTAAAATTTTAAGTGTGACTCTCGACAGCATATTTACTTTAGAGAAACATATTTTTTGTGCAATTGAAGAAGACAGTCTTCTTCAATTGCACAAAAAATTGACTTATTGAGAAAGTCTTTCAAGATTTTTGGTGATCAATCTATTCTGAAGTAGTGTTTTAATTCTTTCATTTTACCTTGTTTTGAGTATTGTTCTCTGGTCTGGTCTTCAGCTGCTGATTCTCATCTTAATTTGTTGGACAGGAACTTACGGTCTATTAAATTTCTTAGTTATTTTATATGGGAAAAATTTATCCAAGATACGAGCAAATTGACATACGAGCTTGGGTCCCGGAACACATTAAGCTCGTATCTCAAGGTATTACTGTATCATATATCGGATTACACAAGGGAAATGGTTAAAACATGCAGACAGAGGAGGCCAGCTTGCAGCATATCGAAGGTGCTGTACACCAAGAGAGGGGAAGATGAAAGAACCAAGAAGCCAGTCACTCGGTCATTTATCCCAGACTAATCCCAGGTAATGTCTGCACTCAACTGAGTGCTATTTGTCCTACAAGGGAGCTTGATATGTTTAGACAATATGTTGTGCAGCCACCACAGGACCAATGGAGAAAGTGTCTAGATACCTGTGGGCTACACCTTGCAGGTAGTGGGCTGTGAAGATCGTTTGACTCTTCCAAACACCCACTTGAAGTACCCGCGCCAAAGAGTTGTTCTATTTGCATGATAGGGATGTGCTACTACCGCTAGCATAATGAGCTCTGGGTCTACACCCTTGTGGGGGAGAGCCAGGATTCAAAGTGTGATCTATTACCTGTCGAATCTTCTAGGAGATCATATTCCTTGTTACTTTCCTTTTGACCCTCCCCATGTTAACAAACATTTTGTTACCGAGTGAGTGAGCTCAAGGTGATAAAAAGGCAATTGCCCGTAAACATATTCGCAGATCAGTAAACCCGTATTTATGTGGTTATTTGTTCGATGACAATCGCTTGTTTGCAGACGTAGTTAGTGCGATACAAAACATTTTAGACAGTTTGCCAGAAGAAAAAAGGACTGGGAATAACGGGGCCGATTCTGAGAAGGTGGCAGCCATGAGAGGAAGTCGACCCCCGAAGGGTGGTAAGGGGGAATGCAGTAGGCAGATTAGCAGTCTTCAGATGTTGGCACTGTGGGGGAGAGGGGCACCGACGAATGAAGTGCCCCACCAAAGGATCCCCCCGCTGTTACACTTGTCAGGCCTACGGTCATCTATCTCGAGAGTGCCCATCAAAAAACACCCAGGCGGGCGCACGCACATCTCCCCCCGCCCAACGACCGAGGAAAAGGGAACAGAGGAAGGGGGAGACGAGGGAGTTTGATCCCCCCCGACCCCCGCATGACATCACAAGCAGTAGCCGAGGAAGCAGTGACAGAGCAGGCACTGGGACCTCCATCGGTACCACCGACCTCACCCCCCAGCCCTAAGGAAAGGACCAGGGGGCAGCGGCATGGCAGCGGAGGTCACCGGCCCGTGTCCTATATCTTGTAATGGCCGGCTGGGGATGTTAGTAGTTAGGATCGACCTACAAGATGAAGGAAAAATAAGCCTATCATATTTCCTTTTCATTTTTTTGATTAAGAAATAACTTAATCTATTTTTTAATTTTGTCATATTTGTTTTCTTTCAATGTATGATTGATTTTTTAAATTTAATGTTACGATGTTCTTGGGTCTCACCCGACTGAAATAGTAATAATCTTAGTAAAAGTGCTTGCATTATGCTCGTTTACGATCAACAACCCCATACGGTCGTTTGAGATCTCGGAACATCGTCTGTTGGTTAACGAAGGAAGTAAAGTCTGCCCCGTAGTTGCTGATTTTTTCCAGTTTGGGTTGGAGTTTGAGAGGTGACTGGTCGGTGTGCACCAGGGCAGTCAGAGAGTCAGTTGGTGGGTGTACACTATTACTTCATCCTGATTCATTATCATTAATATGGCAAGCTAAAACCTTAGCGGCCGAGGATGGCTCATGAACTTGGACGTCAGAATGGCAGCAAGCTTTATAACACCTTTTTCTGAGCAACGTATAGTCCATTCCACCACGGGACTTTGGAATCTCACTTCAGCGGATTGGGACTAGTGAAGATGTGAGTACAATGAGTTAATGCAAGTTCAAGTACTGTCCGATCATTAGTTTAAAGTTATTTTCCGTATCAACTTTGATCCCCCATCACGCTCATTGAATAAATTAAAAGGACCTAAAGAGTATTTAACATCAAATTCATCAATATACATTAACTTAAATTTTATTAAGGTTAATAACCTATTTCATTATTCAGTGCTATCCGATAACAAATTTTTGTATTTCTCTTTCATTTGTTTTTACGTAATTCATCAAATAGAAAGGGATGTCGAATAGTTATTTTTCTTCGATGTAATTTATACAAGTGTTGTATATTTTTATCTACCATTTATAAATTCTAATTTGCATTATATGCAAATAAATTTTGCATATAAGGTATTACTGACCTATAATCTTTATATCGATATTTTTTATTGTACTTATTTGTGTTGTCAGGTCCTTGTATTTCCTTTAGTAATTAATGGACATCGGCAGGAGGAAGTTTGCATCCCTCACTTTTGACGGGTTCCTTCTCAAGACGGAGGAGTGCAGTGACTCAACTCCTTTCACGCCATTCCTTCGGAATAACTACAGTTTTTCGCTATTTCATATATAGATAATGGTCATTATTATTAATGGTTAACTATCTTAATCATGTCTCGTTAATTATTAATTAAATGTAATTTGAAGCCTAAAATTGTTTATTTTACGATTGTTCCATACATTAATTTTATCAAACAAGATAAATCCATCCGAGCGCTGATTGACATGGGAGCCAGTGTTTCATTGATTGAAAAAATAATCTCCTCAAATCCACTACAGCCAGTGGCATCCATTGTTCTTGCCACGCCAGGAGGAAATAAACCACGTAAACCATACATCAATCGTCCAGTTTAAGGTAGGGTCTGTGAAGTTAACACATGATTTTTTTGTCTTGCCCACCTTGGGAATTCCAGGAATTGAGGTTATCCTAGGAATAGACTTTATATCTAATAATCAATTTTCATTTTTGGGGGAAAAAGATACAATAACAGTAAAAGCAGGAGGGTACATTTTGCCGATTAGAAAGTCATGAGACAGTAAGTGCGTGTGTTAGCTCGGAGAGACATTCAAGTAGGGTAACAGCTGTACCTGAGAGAGGAGAAGTGTTGTCCCCCCAGACACTTACGAGCATATCTGTGACCCCGTGTCGCCCTCTTGCGGAAGGAACCAAGGTAGTTGTTAAACTCCATGACAATTGGGCCCATATAATATTAGAGGGCTTGACAGAAATTAAAGAGAACAGAGCTGATATAACGATAGTTAATTTGTCAAATAAAAGTTGTTATAGGAAGTGATTCTGTGTGTGAATTAGAGTTATGTGAAATTGCTTATAATGGGATGTTGAGAGCCACAACTGCAGCCCGCACAGACGAACGCACTCAGAATTTGATTATGCAAGTGCGAAAATTATGTCCCTCAGAATATCAGCCTGTATTTAGTGACAATGTCGATAATTATTCCGATGTAATTGCAATTGGAGATGAGCCACCCAGGAGGATTGATCAATTTCCCTTTAGCATTGAAAGGGGCTGGCAGAGCCGATCAGGTCAAGGCCTTATAAGGTACCCATTCATTTCCAGGGAGAGATAGAAAGGGAAATTAATAAAATAAGGGAACAAGGGATAATCGAGGAGAGCGAATCCCACTGGGCTTCTCCAATTGTAGCTGTTAGGAAAAAGGATGGCTCGGTAAGATTGTATGTTGATTATA
>NC_090746.1:39776026-39781026 GCF_036898095.1 Palaemon carinicauda | reverse complement strand
ATCTCGAGTAAGGAGAGGTGGATTACAGTTTTCCGATTAATACGCTCACGAGTTATCCCTGCCTCCTCTTCTTCTCCGGGGTTGTGATATTACGTTTGATGGTATTTACGTTTTATTGATGTGGTTACTGTTAATATAGATAGCATTAATAATAGGTTCCGTTAGTGTATGAGTCATTATTTTGGGATCGCTTTATGCCGCTACCCGTAGTTCCGTTCTCTTCGGAACGTTCACCGCCTTGAGTTATACTTCGCTATAATGGATACTCATTGGGTTGGGAACTAGTCAGATATTTGGGGTGCAGCGGTGAAACCCGGAACTCAGAATCCGGCTTCGGCCTTATGCACACAAACCTTTTTCATGATTAATCACAATTTCATTATTACGGTCCTTTTTCACTGAATCTCCGGCTTCACCGGAGATTACACAGACGTTCAGCATTGAGGTTAACATTATCTTACCGCTGGTGTTCACGATTTCACGATTACGGACCTTTGTCATCGGATCTCCGGTGTCACCGGAGATCACTCAGACGTTCAGAACCACTCAGTCGTTCAGAACCGAGGTTAACATTATTTTACCGATGAGGTTTATAGTTACATGTTACGTGATTACTTGACGTTATTTGTTAATTTGTAGCTCTAGCTAGCAATGATAGAACCATGTTAGACACACATAATTAATGTTATCCAGTAAAATGGCCTCTCATGGCATGGTTGGTTTCGACCTGGCTTTTTCATTAGAAGGGGCTAGCGTTCGATCCCAAGTACGAATTAGAAATTTATTTCTATTTGAACACGATGTTGTATGGATATTTATCCATATATATACATATATATAATTGAATATAGGCATAAATATATACATATATATTATATACATGTACATATATATACATACTGTATACATATATATTATTGTTGTATAGATACTCTGATTGATCCCAGCCTGTGAATAGCATCACTAACCAGAGTCTCAAGGAACATCCAGACTTATGTCTCCTTTCTTTTACAGAAGGTCCGCCTACATGGTATGGTTCCCGGAGTCATGCACGCTCTGCTACGAGCTGTCCTCCCTACTCCTGAACGATGATGTAAGTTGGTTCTAATTTGTTTCTTGTTGGTATCCTTTGGCAATGATTTAATTTGTTCTTGATATATGTATACATCGCTTATTGAGGAGAACGGTCTTCTCCTTCATCACTAATACCCTCACCTCTTTCAGGATGATGATGAATCTCTCCAGGCCTCTCGACTGTTCCCAGGCTCTACTACTGCGGCAGTTCCATAGGAGACAGCAGCCCCGTTAATTGAGGTGGTTAGAGCAACCATTCCAATGGAAGAGGAAGCTTTATTGGAGGGGGAAATGTCCTCTCTAGGGTTGGACGTCGAACCCATGGATGAGCAGGTAGGTGGTGATGAGTTTTGAGCCTTCAGCTTTGCCATTATCTGCGTCACCGGTCCTAGGACCCTCAAAGGATCCTGATGTTCATATTTCTGTCAAAGGATCCTGATGTTCATATTACTTTGCATAAAACCGTGACTGCTAAAAGACGAAGTCCGCTAAGTACAGGGCTTCGTCAGCGGGTCGTGCTCAGGATCCCTCTTTCCCCACCGACCCGATCAGGGATATGGTTAAAGAGCAGATACAACACATTCTAGGGCAAGCCAAGGAGCTATGATGGAGCTCAAAGATATGGTGGCGAATCTGATCCGTTCAGGAACTCGGATGTCTCCACCTACAGCCCCAGACACATCGAAGTAACCTCCTTAGATAAAAACAACCCATAGAGATTTGCCTTACATGCTCCATATATAAATGGTACCATAACTCTGGATGACATAGGCGTCCGCCCTCTAGAGGACCTAGAATTTACCCTCCGGGACTAGAATTCCCATTCAACAGATTCGTTCGTTTGAAAGAGCATGCCTTGGTTAGGTTAGATAAGGTACTGAAGGTAATGGTAATATTTCCTAAAGAGCAGGCCCAAGCTGTCTGGGCCAGGACGTTGTCGGTCTGGGGTACGCTAATTCCAAGCTCAACCCACACAATGGGGCCTACGCCATATTTACAACTGCTCCCAGTGTTACCTTGCCTATTACGGATAAATTGACAGGTCTTACTATTCAAGCTGTCAAAGAAGGTTCTGCCATGCCTGCTCTTAAAGAGACGGACCCCACCTCGCAGAGTCCCTAGCCTCGCTTTATCCCAATGAGACCTTGTTTCGGATATTCACGAAGAACCTATCTCTGTCCTACCAAATCGACCTACACGCTTTGTGGTCTGCTCGGGTTAGTTGTAGGAAATACGTTCTGTCTGAGGCCTCTATCAGACATGAACCGAACAGGCTGATAGCTTCCTCCTGCTGGGGTAAAACCCTCTTCCCTCAGGAGGAGGTGAACAAGGTTCTACAAGATGATGCGAGAGCTAACCAAAATTGCAGGTGAGGCGGGGCCTCACTGCCAAAAAGAAGGTCGAAGCCGAAAAGCAAGCTTTCTTCAAGAAGAAGCAGAGATTTACCCCTTACAAGACGAACCGGGGTCACTGCCATCAATCGTCAGTTACCCACTCGTCATCACAGTCTCCCTCTGCTTCTACGTCTCTGCATCCGAATTCCCCTCAACAGGTGGTCTACCTCACTGATTCCCCAGGTACACAACCCAACCCCGTTTGGATGCCCTCGCCTGCATACAACCCTAGCTCCGAACCCTCAGGTTCCTTTCGTGGACACCAGAGAGGAAGCTACAGGAGTAGAGGACAGTTCCGCCATCGAGGCGGACCTAGGACAAAGGGGGCTCGGGGAAGGAAAGGACCTAGATTCACTCCCTCACAATGAGGTGGTCCCGGTAGGGGGGAGACTTTACCACTTTCGAGACCATTGGACCTTCAGTCCGTGGGCTCATAGCATAATCTCTAAAGGTTTGGAGTGGAAATGGCCACAAGGTTCTCCTCCTCCACCAGTGACCTTCTCCCAGAAACCCACTTCCATCCTGAAAGAGTACACCACAGAGTTACTCAAGAAGAAAGCAATCAAACGAGTTCGATCACTGAAGTTCCAAGGCCGCCTGTTCACAATTCCGAAGAAAGGCTCGTCGGCATTGAGAGTGGACCTGGACTTGTCAAAGCTAAACTCTTACATTCTCTGCGACAAGTTCCGGATGTTGACTATCTCTCAGGTACGGACCTTACTTCCCCGTGGTGCCGTCACCACCTATATCGACCTTACCGACGCCTATTATCATGTGCCAATAGCTCGAAACTTCTCTCCTTATCTGGGTTTCCGCCTAGGCAGGAAAGCCTTTGTGTTCAAAGTCATGCCCTTCGGCCTCAACATTGATCCCAGGATATTCACGAAACTGGGAGAGACAGTGTTAGAACAACTCAGGAACCAAGGGATACAGATCATTGCTTATCTGGACGGTTGGCTCATTTGGGCCCGGTCGGCCATAGAAGGCAACAGAGCTACGAAGGAAGTACTTCGATTTCTCGCCAACCTGGGATTTCAGGTCAATCTCCAAAAGTCCCGCCTGCAACCATCAGGCCACTTAGAATGGTTAGGCATTCAGTGGGAACTTTCGAAGCACACGTTGTCTCTCCCTTCCAAAAAGGTAAGAGAAATAGCTTCCAAGATCAAGAATTTTCTCAAACACAAACAGGTGTCCAGAAGAGCCTTAGAAAGAATCCTCGGCCTTCTCTAATTCGCTTAAGTAACAGATCTCCTATTAAAAGCCAAACTCAAAGACATCAATCGAGTTTGGAGAAAGAGAGCTACAGTACCTTTAAGAGACAAGGTCTCGAAGATCCCCTCTGTCTTGAAAATGAGACTACGCCCATGGTCCGAACCGAAGAACATCTCCAAATCGGTTCCTCTACAATTCCCACCTCCACAAGTGACATTCCATACAGACGTGTCTCTAAGTGGATGGGGGGATTACTTCGAACATCAGATGTTTCAGGGCTCTTGGTCACCCGCCATGAAACCGTCTCATATCAATGTGCTCGAAGCCATGGCAGTGTTCTTGACCCTGAAGAGACTCTCTCCTCCGAGGTCGACCCACATCAGAGTAGTGTCAGTCAGCACAGACGTAGTACACTGCGTCAACAGAGGCGGATCCAAGTCACCCAACCTGAATCAGATCCTGGTCACTATCTTCGCCAGGGCAACAGAAAAGAACTGGTTCCTGTCAGCAACTCACCTAGCGGGAGTCCAGAATGTGAGAGCGGACTCACTATCCAGGACGAAACCACTGGAGTCAGAATGGTCTCTAGACATAATTTCAGTCCGGTGGATACTCAGGCTGGTTCCGGGCCTCCAGGTAGATCTATTCGCAACTCAGATGAATCACAAACTTCGTTGCTATGTGACCCCAACCCTGGACCCTCAGGCTTATGCCATGGACACATTAACCCTGGATTGGAACCATTGGAAGAAGATTTATCTATTTCCCTCAGTGAATCTTCTAAGGAAAGTTTTACACAAACTACGCTCCTTCCGGGGGGCAGTGGCTTTAGTACCACCTCACTGGCCAAAGAACAGTTGGTTTCCTCTCCTCCTCGAGTTGAAACTCCATCCCTTCCTGATCCCATTCCCCAAACTGACCCAAGTAATCCAAACTCACTGTGTCAGATTCCTCAAGGATAGCCAAAACTCCAACTTTGTGGACTACATGAAGTTTGCAGATCGTAGAGACGCGAACATTGACCCGGAAAACGTTCTCTTCATCGAATCAGACAAAAGGGACTCGACAATTCGTCAATATGATTCGGCCGTTAAGAACTAGCAGATTTCCTAAGAGTTCAGACCATACTCGTATGTCTCCGAATTTAGCCATCTCTTTCTTGAGGTTCCTATTTGACAAAGGCCTAGCAGCTAGCACTTTAACCACCATCAAGTCAGCTTTGAAGAAGATCTTCCTTGTTGGGTTTAACATTAACCTAGCTGATTCATATTTCTCATCTATTCCAAAAGCATGTGCTAGGCTTCGACCCTCGGTTCGGCC
>NC_090746.1:39768526-39771026 GCF_036898095.1 Palaemon carinicauda | reverse complement strand
CCCACGAATTGCATTTAATACCTTATTCTATCTTGGGAATATATATCCACTTGGAATTCATTTTATGGTAACAGCTTCTGGCCGGGTGGAGATTCGAACCCCCACCTGTGGGCCGGAAACCATGCCAGCAACGGCTCTACCGACTGAGCTATCAAGAGAGATAAAAGCTTATGACAAGTCCCCGTACATATTCTAGTCGAATTCATTAATGGGTTCATAGACTTGAAATAAACCCATCTCCCCCAAGATAGCTGAATCGTGAGTTTGCTACACGTGGTCATTTTAAATGAACATATATCACAAACACACGTGATTTCAATCAATGTAAATATCACCCATGAATGGCATTTAATACCGAATTCTATCTTGGGAATATATATCCACTTGGAATTCATTTTATGGTAACAGCTTCTGGCCGGGTGGAGATTCGAACCCCCACCTGTGGGCCGGAAACCATGCCAGCAACGGCTCTACCGACTGAGCTATCAAAAGAGATAAAAGTTTATGATAAGTCCCCGTACATATTCTTGTCGAATTCAGGAATGTATTCATAGACTTGAAATAAACCCATCTCCACCATGATAGCTGAATCGTGAGTTTTCTACACGTGGTCATTTTAAATGAACATATATCACAAGCACACGTGATTTCAATCAATGTAAATATCACCCACGAAACTGTTACCATAAAATGAATTCCAAGTGGATATCTATTCCCAGGATAGAATTCGGTATTAAATGCCATTTGTGGGTGATATTTACATTGATTGAAATCACGTGTGCTTGTGATATATGTTCATTTAAAATGACCACGTGTAGCAAACTCACGATTCAGCTATCATGGTGGAGATGGGTTTATTTCAAGCCTATGAACACATTCCTGAATTCGACAAGAATATGTACGGGGACTTGTCATAGGCTTTTATCTCTCTTGATAGCTCAGTCGGTAGAGCCGTTGCTGGCATGGTTTCCGGCCCACTGGTGGGGGTTCGAATCTCCACCCGGCCAGAAGCTGTTACCATAAAATGAATTCCAAGTGAATATATATTCCCAAGATAGAATTCGGTATTAAATGCCATTCGTGGGTGATATTTACATTGATTGAAATCACGTGTGCTTGTGATATATGTTCATTTAAAATGACCACGTGTAGCAAACTCACGATTCACCTATCATGGTGGAGATGGGTTTATTTCAAGTCTATGAACACATTCCTGAATTCGACAAGAATATGTACGGGGACTTGTCATAAGCTTTTATCTCTCTTGATAGCTCAGTCGGTAGAGCCGTTGCTGGCATGGTTTCCGGCCCACAGGTGGGGGTTCGAATCTCCACCCGGCCAGAAGCTGTTACCATAAAATGAATTCCAAGTGGATATATATTCCCAAGATAGAATTCGGTATTAAATGCCATTCGTGGGTGATATTTATATATATATATATATATATATATATATATATATATATATATATATATATATATACTGTATGTATATATATACATATGTGTGTGTAAGTGTGTGTGTGTGTGTAAATAACTTCAAAATACCAAAGTACCATAAAATGAAATTTTACCTTTATTGTTATAAATACCAAATTAGTTGAAACAACTCGTGCAACAATTCTAGTTTTTGCAATATATGTATATATGCGGCGTGACTGGTCTGGTAGTTCGGTTGTTTAAGTTATTTTCATCTTTTTCTGGTTTAATAATCTGAAGTTATAAAGTAATTTACAGCTCCATCTTGACTTTCCAAGGAGCAACATCTGAATAGCAAATACCCATAACCCATAGAAATACAGTCTACGATATTGTCTACACGAGGAAGAGAAAAGTATTCATACGACGTCTATATCTACGTGTTTGATGGTTATGCTGTTGATAAGATAAGAACATTTTGTGAGAAAACAAAGCTCTGCAAAGCTCGGATACACGTTAGAAATCGTGAAGTGGTAAAACAAATTAATGAACACACGCATGCAGCCTTGACATCTAAAGTTGAAAGAGAGATAGTTATAGCAAAGATAAAAGTGCAAGCTGCTGTAACTTCTCAAAGTAATTAATGAGCGCCTTGTAAATTTGCCTGAAGCTTGTCAAGGAGTGATACCTATCCCCCGATCGCCAAACAAAATTCTGCATAGAAAGCGGAAAATAATTGCCGATTTTCCAGGAAATCCGAGCAATTTAGAACTTGTAATACCCGATAGCATTAAAACTTATCATGTAACTGATAGTATCGAAGAACATTTTTTATTACCTGATAGCTGTGATGCATCATGTAGAATTTTGGTATTTGTAAGAAAAGGAATTGCAATTTTCTTAGTCAAACAGATGATAAAAAAATTACAAATATTTTTTTTTAAATTTCACTTCCACCTTATGATTAGCACCATATATTAACACTCAAATTAGTTGAAAGAACTTATGCAACAATTTTGCTTTTAACAAAATATGTATATATGTGGCGAGACTAGTCTGCGGCAAAAAAAGTCCACGGAAAA
>NC_090746.1:39736026-39763526 GCF_036898095.1 Palaemon carinicauda | reverse complement strand
GGTCGGAGCCCAGAAATATATATATATATATATATATATATATATATATATATATATATATATATATATATATATATATAAAATCTAAACCTATATATATATATATATATAAATATTCTATATATATATATAATATATATATATATATATATATATATATATATATATATATATATATGTATATATATATATATATATATATATATACATAATCTATATATATATATATATATATATATATATATATATATATATATATATATATACAATATATATATATATATATATATATATATATAATATATATATATATATATATATATATATATATATATGATAAATTTTACACATCTAGACGTGTTTTACATATTCAAATAAGCCATATAAATTTTTTTTTTTTGATACATTAATGTCTGGATTCTCTTAACGACCTCGGGATCAGAGCCCCAGGCGAAATCGCACAAAGACAAGAGCTTGTGACCGGCTGGGAATCGAACCCTGGTCGGCAAGCTTGTATAGGCAGTGACTAAACCACTTGGCCACGAAGAAAGATAAAAGTCAATGACAATTCTTCTGTACTTATACCTGTCGAATTCAGGTGTTTTGTACTTAGAATTGAAATCAACCCATCTTCACCATCGTAGCTAATTGGTAGTTTGTTACTTGGCATTCTATTAATGATAAATTTTACACATTTAGACGTGTTTTACATATTCAAATAAGCCATATAAATTTTTTTTTTTGATACATTAATGTCTGGATTCTCTTAACGACCCCGAGGTCGTTAAGAGAATCCAGACATTAATGTATCAAAAAAAATTTATATGGCTAAACGTGTAAAATTTATCATTAATCGAATGCCAAGTAACAAACTACCAATTAGCTATGATGGTGAAGATGGGTTGATTTCAATTCTAAGTACAAAACACCTGAATTCGACAGGTATAAGTACAGAAGAATTGTCATTGACTTTTATCTTTCTTCGTGGCCAAGTGGTTTAGTCACTGCCTATACAAGCTTGCCGACCAGGGTTCGATTCCCGGCCGGTCACAAGCTCTTGTCTTTGTGTGATTTCGCCTGGGGCTCTGATCCCGAGGTCGTTAAGAGAATCCAGACATTAATGTATCAAAAAAATTTTATATGGCTTATTTGAATATATATATATATATATATATATATATATATATATATATATATATATATATATATATATATACAGTAGAACCTCGGTTTACGAATTTAATTCGTTCCTAATGCGAACTCGTAAACAGAAAAATTCGTATCGCGAAACGAATTTCCCCATAAGAATGTTATAAAATCGAAATAATTAGTTCAACCCATCTAGAAAAACCAATTTTCACAAATTTTTCCTTACACATACAGTACTCTACTGTACTCTACACAAAATTATTAAAATATTGCAGTCATTTAATGATGAAAATATGGATATGCATGCACAGTAAACCTGAACTTTACCTTAGAGGAGTGTCGCTGCTGGCTTGATGGAGACGAGAGGAGGGGAAGGAGGAGGAGGGGGTTACTGCTTGGAGGGAGAATCTCCCTCCATGAGAACTTCAGGAACGTTGACTGAAGTTCTCTCGCGAGAATGGCGTTCACTATCACTGGTTTTGCGTTTGCGAGACTCTTGGTCGTCGTCTTTCACAGTTCTTTTCTCCCCCTTCACAAGATATTTTTCAATAGACACCTGCTTTTGTCTGTTCTTTATAATTTTATAGAAGTGACCCACCCCATTATCGACTAATGAATTTATTGCACGGTCTGTTTCAGCCTTATTCGGGACATTTTCCTCAAGAAAACTTTTCACGTCTTCCCACTTCTTTAAAAAATCTTTTATCTCACTCGAAGACAGTGATTTTGCAGTGCCTCCCTCCTCCTCAGATGAGATTTCCTCTATTACCTCTCTTTGCTGCTGCTCGTGCAGGTCCTTCAGCTCCTCGGTGGTCAGCTGCTCCTTATGCTCCTGCAGGAGGTCGTCGATGTCATCCGTGTCCACCTCCAGCCCCATTGCCTTGCCCAAGGACACAATATCCTCGTCAACTGCTTCCTCCTGGTTGGGTTCGAACCCCTCGATATCCCGTTCTGCAACGGCGTCGGGCCACAGTTTCTTCCAGGCGGAATTGAGGGTTCTCCTGGTGACTCCTTGCCAGGCTTTATCAATTAAAGTCAGGCAGTTGTAGATGGAGTAGTGATCCTTCCAAAACTCTCTGAGGGTAAGGTTGGTGCCCTCTGTTACTTCAAAGCAGCGCTGGAACATAGCTTTGGTATAAAGTTTTTTAAAATTTGAGATCACTTGCTGATCCATGGGCTGGAGTATTGGAGTGGTGTTGGGGGGTAGGAACTTCACCTTAATGAACTTGTATTCCTCCGCTATGTCCTCTTCAATGGCTGGAGGATGGGCAGGAGCATTGTCCATTAACAGCAAGGCTTTGAGTGGGAGGTCCTTCTCCAGGAGGTATCTCTTGACTTCGGGACCAAAAACCTCGTTCATCCACTCAACGAAGAAGATCCTTGTCACCCAAGCCTTCGTATTAGAACGCCACATGACGTGCAACTTTTTCTTCTGCACATTGTTCTTCTTGAAGGCTTGTGGATTTTCCGAGTGATACACCAGGAGAGGTTTAATTTTGCAATCCCCACTGGCGTTGGAACAGAACAGCAGGGTTAGACGGTCTTTCATGGGCTTATGGCCAGGAAGGGCCTTTTCTTCTGCCGTGATATAGGTCCTCCTGGGCATTTTCTTCCAAAAGAGGCCTGTCTCATCGCAATTAAACACCTGTTGGGAAACGTAGTCCTCGGAGTCCACGAGCCTTTTGAACTCTTTCACAAAAGACTCTGCTGCCTTCGTATCGGCGCTGGCCCCCTCGCCATGCCGAACAACACTATGGATACCCGTTCTCTTCTTGAATTTTTCAAACCAACCACAGCTTGCCTTAAAACTTTGTTTTTCTGCTGATGTGCCTGGCTCACTTCTCACCAAGTCCTCGTAAATGGTTCTTGCCTTCTCGCAAATAATGTTCTCATTTACTGAATCTCCTGCGAGCTGCTTTTCATTTAACCACACCATCAATAAATTTTCTACGTCATCAAGAATAGGTGGCCGTTGTTTTGACAACGACGATACACCTTTAGCTACTTTAGCAGCCTTTATTTCTTCTTTTTTCTTTAATATTGTGCATATCGTCGACTGCGAGCGATTGAAAAAACTAGCAATGTCTTTCACACGCATGCCTTGGTCATGCTTCTCGATGATCTCCTTCTTCATCTCGATCGTTATCATCAGCTTCTTCTTACTGCTTTCCTTCTTCGACATCTTAGGAGCCATTGTCTATCACACACAGTACAGTACTGTAATCACAAATGAGTGAAAATAAAACAAATCACAAACCACGTGTAAAAATCACAAAGAAATCGTCCACGAATTCACTAAGTATGTATGCTATCGAGACGGCGGATACTGAGATAATGAACGAGTGAAGGGGGTAATAAACGGATTTTGAGCGAAGCGAAAAATCTATTTTTGGGTAAGATGGCCATGTCGTCCTGATGGAAGTTCCTTAAAGGCAGCTTCCTAGGGTATATTACAACTACGGCGATATTCCCAGAGAATTTACCTTAAGGTACCCAGAATTCTAACTCCTGGAGCGAGTATCCCTAAAAAGACCTTAGGGATATCGTAAATATCAGCAGACGTATTCTTGACACGCCACATAGCAATCTATACCCCGAATAGAGTTAACACTTCGTAGGGGTCAAATGGCAAGAAAACGAAAACGATAAGAAAGGGGGGAGCCGTTCGTAAGGCATCTCTCCTCCCCGTTTCGTAAGCGTGCCCTGCGCCGCTCGCGGCGCCATCTGTATTCCTTGTAGCGATACACGAGGTGCTACAGATACTGTATGTAGGGAGGGGTCCTACAGCCCTTTTCTTTTTTTTTTTTTTTTTTTTTTTTTTGAAAAGGGACAGGGCGGGTCCATCAGGACGACATGGCCATCTTACCCAAAAATAGATTTTTCGCTTCGCTCAAAATCCGTTTTTTGGGCTCAAGCCATGTCGTCCTGATGGAAGTATACCAGAGCATTACTGTATCTGTGGATTCTCAATACGTGCCGTACTCCTCAGGAATGTTTCTTAGTCAACTCGACTGAAAGACCTAAGATGTTACCGTTATACATCTTTTCACTAATCATAAGCCATGAAAGCGCTTCCTGCCCCCTACAGGGAGGAGTCCTACTAGACTCTAGAAACGAACGAAGAGTACATATACCTATGTATGAATCACTCGCAAGCCAATACAATATAGTGGTCTCACTCTATATGAAGTAAAGCATAGTCCTTACGGAACTACAGCATCCAAGGGAAAAACCCCGACCAGCACCCTGGTCGAAGTATAAATAGACAAAAAGGTTATATCTGCGTAGGATTAAACTTGCTGCCGCCACCGTCCTCAGAGAAGGGTGGAGCCCTTTATGCTAAGGAAAGTATAAACCAGTGCAACAAGGCTTGCATTAAGGAACAGGCTATTATAGATATCCCCGATTAATATACATAGGCTGAATGCTCAATAATTAAAATGAAATCAATATAGGTGAAGGAGACGCAAGGTTCCCGAGAACAAGTTTATTGATTAACAATAAATAGACATGGTTACCACAATTATATACATATGATAGGTGGATGACCAACAATTTACACAAGTACCGTAGTGCATGGATGTATGGTTATCTGAAAGAAAACAATCAGGTCACTTGTCACATACCAAGGTATCAAAGTTAAACGTCCATGTTACTATCCACTGACATTAGCGTCAGAAACGCTCGGCACACCTGTCTGTACTTGTGCTACAATCACTATAACGCTGGAATAGTCATTGTGGGCTCCCAGAGCCTTCACTACTAGTTATAGCAACGCATATAACTATACACTCACCCAAGAATCAAAGTCCCAATTAAATCCCCTGTTCCTCGCAGAGTTAAACAGCAGGGTTAACGACGCAACCAACTGCTACCACAGACCTCTTTAGCTGCTCCACTTGCTTAGCATAGTGGCGAAAGAATACCCTGGAAGACTTCCAGCCAGTGTATGAACGAAGGTGTTCAAAATCCATAAAGTTAAAGAAGTTTAAGGATGAAGCAACTTTCCTCGGATCATGACCTGCGGGTGAACTGTCAGGATCCGCTCTGCGAATAAAATATGTAATTTTCGCCCTAAGTTGATTTAAAAATAAATTCGAGCCCGATGTTTCTCCTCTGAATAGTTGGCCCCCATGGAAGTCTGAAGTTCTACGAAGATAGACCTTTAGGCATTCTACGGGACATAGAGATGCATCTTCTTTCAGAGGGCAGATTCTCCAGGGACCCCACCTGTTGGTGGGCAACTCGTTCTTAGCGAGAAACGTAGGGTCCGGAAACAGGTTCAGTTCTCCCCCATCCAGG
Source organism: Palaemon carinicauda (assembly GCF_036898095.1). Classification (NCBI taxonomy): domain Eukaryota; kingdom Metazoa; phylum Arthropoda; class Malacostraca; order Decapoda; family Palaemonidae; genus Palaemon; species Palaemon carinicauda. The sequence goes on along the minus strand of NC_090746.1, from coordinate 39,758,075 downwards.
AACTGAACCCGGCCCTCCTCTCTCGAGAGGGCTACAATCTCACTAACTCTGGCCCCAGAAGCTAGGGCAAAAAGGAAGATCACTTTTTGAGTCAGGTCCTTCAGTGCACACTCCTCATTATCCAGTAATGAGGCAAAATGAAGGACTTTGTCTAAAGACCATGAAATAGGCTTTGGAGGAGCTGAAGGTCTAAGCCTAGCACAGGCCTTCGGGATCTTGTTAAAAATCTCGTTAGCGAGGTCTACCTGGAAGGCATATAGAATGGGTCTTGTCAGAGCTGACTTACATGTAGAAATCGTGTTAGCCGCCAGCCCCTGTCCGTGGAGGTGGATGAAGAAGGATAGGCAGAACTCCGTAGAGATCTCGTGCGGATTCTTGTCTTTGACAAAGGCTACCCATTTCTTCCATGCTGATTCGTACTGCCTTCTAGTAGACTTGCACTTATATTCTTCCAGGAAGTCGATGCTATCTTTCGAGATTCCGAACCGTTTCTTCACCGCTAGGGAGAGAAAATCATGAGCTGCAGGGTCCGGGTTTTCTGTAATGAAGCGTAGACAGTCGACTTCTGGACTTGCTGGGACAGAACTGGGTCCGGGAGTGGTAGAAACTCTAGTCGTAGTTCCAGAGCTAGAGGGAACCATACACTGTTCGGCCACTTGTGGGCCACTATCGCTGCTACTCCCTTGAAGGATCTCAGTTTGTTGAGGACCCTCAACATCAGATTGTGAGGGGGAAACAGGTAGATCCTGGACCATCTGTTCCAATCGAGGGACATCGCATCTACTGCTTCCGCCAAGGGGTCCTCGTACGGGGACACATATCTCGGCAGCTTCTTGTTGTCCTTCGTCGCGAAGAGGTCTATCTGCAGTTCTGGGACTTGACTCGAGATGAAGGAGAATGATCCTGCGTCTAGGGACCATTCCGACTCTATCGGTGTAACCCTGGATAGAGCGTCCGCGGTCACATTCCGGACTCCTTGAAGGTGAACTGCTGACAGGTGCCACTTCTTCTTCTGCGCCAGTCGGAATATAGCTAACATTACCTGGTTGAGAGGTGGAGATCTCGATCCCCGCCGATTCAGACATTTCACTACCACCTCGCTGTCCAGTACCAACCTTACATGGATCGAGTGACGTGGGGATACTTTCTTCAGGGTAAGAAGCACTGCCATAGCTTCTAGAAAGTTTATGTGAAAAGTCCCAAATAGCTTGGACCAGGTCCCTTGCACTTTTTTCCGATGGGAGTGACCTCCCCACCCTACCTTTGAGGCGTCTGTGTGGATTGTCACTGACGGGGGGGGTGGCTGAAGAGGTACTGACCTCTTTAGACGACTGGCTTGAGACCACGGTCTGAGAAGAGAACGTAGCCGAAGTGGGACCGGTCTCTTCAAGTCCCTTCGCTCTCTTGATGCAAAGGTTCTCCAAACTCCCGCTGCATCTTTTAGCTGTGCTCTTAGCACTGGGTCTGTTACTGATGCGAACTGAAGAGAGCCCAAAACCCTCTCTTGTTCGCGTCTTGATATCCTCTCGGAACCTAGAAGTCTCTTGACAGACCCCGCTATTTCCTTCCTTTTCGACATTGGAATGGAAAAACGGTGTGACACTAGATCCCAGTGAATTCCCAACCACTGGAACCTCTGAGCTGGAGAAAGACGAGACTTCTTTCTGTTGATCATGAAACCTAGATATTCCAGGAACTGAATCACCTGTAGGGAAGCCTGCAAGCATTCCGCTCTGGATGCTGCCCACACCAACCAATCGTCCAGGTAGGCTACTACCTGGAACCCTTTTAGGCGTAACTGTTTGAGCGCTGCGCTCGCAAGCTTCGTACAGATCCTTGGAGCTATGTTTAGCCCGAAAGGCATCGCTCTGAAAGCATAAAGTTTTTGTTGTAGCTTGAATCCTAGGTAGGGGGAGAGACGGCGACTTATTGGAACGTGCCAATAGGCGTCTGACAAATCGATGGAGACGGTATATGCCCTCTTGGGCAGTAAGGCCCTTATGTGTTGTAATGTTAACATCTTGAACTTGTGGTTCATTATGAACTTGTTGAGTGGTGACAAGTCCAGAATGACTCTGAGTTTCCCCGAGTCTTTCTTGGGAACACAAAACAGCCTCCCTTGGAACTTGATGGACTTTACCCTCCGGATCACCTTTTTCTCCAACAGTTCTTGAATGTACTCCTCCAAAACGGGGGTGGAGTGTTGGAAAAATTGAGGGCACAGGGGCGGAGTACTGTACCAACTCCAACCCAGTCCATTTTTGAGCAGGCTGTGGGCCCAGGGATCGAAGGTCCAGCGATCCCGGAAATACTGTAGTCTCCCTCCTACCGGCGACACTTCACTTTGACTGCCCTGCAGTCTTGCCTCCCCGGCCGCGACCACCTCTGAATCCTCTTCCCCTAGAGGGGCGTCTCGCCGAACCTCTGGCTGCACCTCTGGGCTTTGCTCGAAACGTGGTCGATTGCCCTTCGAACACTGGATTGAATGCCGGGGATGCTGATGACACGGCTTGGGGTACCCATTGGAAGGTGGTCGGGGTCTGGGCTACCAGTTGTGGTACCGGAGGCAAAGCTGGCTGCTGCTGCTGCTGTCGTTGTGGTCTGAAAGGCTTGGCTGGACGGGAAGAAAACCTCGATTTCTTCGCCTTTCCTTTCGGCTGAGGGCCCTCATCGGGGTAGACTTCCTCTTAAGGGACAGGCCCCACTTAAGGAGAAGATTTCGGTTCTCAGTGGCTGCCTTGTCCACCACCATCTTGACCACCTCATTGGGAAAGAGATCTTTACCCCAGATGCTAGATGAGATGAGTCTCTTGGGTTCATGCCTCACTGTGGCCGAGGCGAACACAAACTCCCTGCAGGCCCTCCTCGCTTTGACAAAGCAATAGAGGTCCTTAGTCACCGTGGCCAGATGGATCTTGGCCATTACCATGAACATCTCAGGCATCTTGGGGTCGCTAGCCATTGTCTCCATGTTTGTCTGGAGAGACATCGAGGCTGCCAGACGCTCCTTTGTATCCAATTCCCTCCGTAGGAGGAATTCCGACAACTTGGGAAGGTTTTCGCCGAACTGTTGACCTGCAATATCGGCGTCCAACTTCCCAACCGAGAAGGTGAGGTGTACCTCCTTCCAGTCCTTGTTATCCAACGGCAAGGCCAACGACAGTGGCTTGCATTCCTCCAGAGATGGACATGGTTTGCCAGCTTCAACCGCCTTCAAAACGGCCGCGAACCCTTTCTGCATAAAGGGGAAGGCCCTAGCCGGGGAGGATACGAAGGAGGGGTGCTTCTTACTCAAAGCAGCAACTTTAGAGTTTGAGAACCCCCTCTCCTTCAATGCAGATGTTAAGGCAGCTTGAGCCTTGGAGTGATCCAGGATGTTCACCTCCTTCGGTTCCGTCTCCTCCTTCGAGGCCGGCTCCTTCTTCAGACGGACATAACAGTCCGGGTAGGCCCCTCTGCTGGGCCAGAATTCCACCTCCTCAAGGGGAACTGAGCCCAGTTTCTCCGACATGACGATCTTCCCGACCGTCATCGGCATGTGCTCGGCATATCTCCACGGGTTGGCATCCGAGCACAGAGGAAGGTCCTTCACGTTGAGCTTCTTTGGAGGTCCACGTGATGCTGTGATCTTCTGCATCTGGAGCTCCATTGCAGCGGCCTTCTGATTATTCTCCCTCTGCATCTGTTGTATCATACCAACGATGGAAGAGAGAGCCTGTCCCAGCTCTGCTGGAAGAGCGGACGAAGTAGAGGGGATAGGTTCAGGGGCCTGAACCGGAACGTCTGAAGGTACGGGAACCTCTTCCTCCACGGCAATCGGATCTTGATCCTCCTCCTCACCCTCTGCGAGGAGGTCCTGTTCCGCACGGTCGGACAAGTCAGACATCTTGTCATCCAGCTGGATGTCCTGCATGGCATCCGCAACATCCTCCTCCACTGGGATCTGGACGAGAGGGATCTCCGGCCGAGGCTGGGGAACAACAGCGTCAGTAGAAGCCTTGGGAAAAAGGTATGCCCTCATCTTCTCATTAGGAAGATAAGGTCCAGTGGTGTTCTTCTGGAAACCCCTTACCCATAAACGGAGCTTCTCCCTCGCTGCATCCCTTGACTCCGCCGACCTAGGGGATTCAAAAGCCTCTGATAGCAGGTTAGTACACACTGCACATACCTGCGGATCCCAGTAGCGATGATCATCATTGGAGGCTGCGCAAGCCGCGTGCCTCCTACACGAGACATGTCCGCAAAAGTTCTTGCTGCGGACATTGCAGAAAACACAATCACATTTCGGATGCTCCTCCTGTAAAAGAAAAAAATTTCCATGAATATCAAGTGAATTTCAATTCACATGTATATATGAGCATTCACAAAGAATAAGGGAAAGACACCTACTTGTGAAACCCACACAATCACCTGTAGAAGCCCACCAGCCATAAAATCACGTAGTTAGTCTTTACTAGAATAACCAGAGATCATACTTCCCGAGGGAAATTAGGTGTAGCTCACACCTAAGGTAAGATTTTACCATTCTGGCTAGAGATGAAAAGAATTCTCTTTTTATCCTTGTAAGGCGACACCAAGTGATTGCACAAGGCAACACAAGTAAGTTAGAAAAAAGTGTTGTAACCTACTATATCATGGTCTCCCTTGGTAGAATACACCACCCAAAAAAGAACTGATACAGCACATGAGGGTGGTGTGCTGGCCGGCTCTTGCCGGTCAGTACCCCCCCCCCCCCCTTTTTTTCCAAAGGTAGGTCTCAAGTATACAACTTCAGATCACCCCTATTGGGGAGAACTCCAGTTCCCATGCCTGAACCGGCCGGCAGTGGTTGCCGGTCCGTAGCCACCCGGGTAGCACCGTGTTGCCGGCCATCACTCTTAGTGGCCGGCTAACCGAGCAATGTAGCAGGCCGGCCGGCAGCGGTAAGCAAACCCTGCCGGCTGGCATCCACACCAGGTAGCGCTCGGCTGCCGGCCGCCACTCATAGCGGCCGGCAGGCGAGCAAAGAGACCGGCCGGCAAAGGCATAACCACCGCCGACCGACAGCAAGAGAACTAGAGAACACCCCCTACCGACGGCCGGCCCCTAGGCCGGCAGACGGCAAGGACAACACATAAGAAGACAACAGAATGAGTGCCGGGCTAAGAGGCTATGAACCTCTGCGCCCGGCACCCGAAAGAGTGCCGAGAGGAAGGGGAGACACTAAGTCAGGCTTCCTAACCACTGCTTACTGACTCTACAGACGGCAGCGGTTGAGGGACCAAGAAAGGACCGGGCAGCACTCAAAAGATAGGGTCTCTGCCGGTCGGCACACTCTGCCGGCCGACAGGGGACCACGTCAGTTCCCCATCCTAACCTAGGCTAGGTACGGATGTGAGACGACTGACACAAAGGAAACGGAAAAATAGAAGGGAAGGACAGAGGGTCCTGTCCAACCTTGCCTTGGTTAAGGATCATTCCCAACTAAGAAAGCTCATCTCAGCCAGAGAAATCCAGGGAGGGAGGCCGGCACTACTGGCTGCCTCCCTAAAACCAAGGCAAGGAAGGAATTGCTATACATATCCCGAACCCGGAACAGCAAAGAGGACAAGTCTGAGGGGTCACCGAGCGAAGGGATCAACTACAGGAACCCTCCAAGGTGATCCAAGGAGGATAAACCTCCTATGCCCGTGTCAGGCAGCAAGGGAGACTCTGCCCCACGCTAGACCAACACGGACTCAGACTAATACACTGCTGTACTGTCCCCCTCTGAACCAATTCAGTTGGAGCAGGAAGGTACAGTACTACTCCAGCATAGTTATATTTGAAAATTAATTCAAACAAACCACTAGAGTTAAGCCTAAGGCTTAAACAGAGGGAAAGGGTTTGCCCCTTCCCCGAAGAGAAGGGAGCAAACGGGGAAACAGATAATATTATAATGACCTAAGACAACCTAGCCTAGGCACTAAGAGAATCGATTACCTAAATCACCGAAACTCACTCCAATACTATCTTGGAAAATACTCGAAAAAGGGCTTATATGTATAACGTTGCCTAACGCTTTAAGCAATATAAAATCACACTTGGAAGACTAATTATCATGCAGGAAGTACAAGGGCCAACAACTAGGCTACGAAGACTAGTGTTGGTCAGCCTAGGCAAATCTTTCGCCAGGCGCACTACTATCGCATCATAACAGAATTCCTAATTAAGCTAAGCAGCTAATTATTAAAGCGCAGGGGGCTGGGAACGTCGCTCTTGCTAACAAATAAATCCTATTCTAGCGAGCGACAGCGTCCATGACGCCTCCAGCAGGCAACAGCTCTTGTATCAAAGATAACTCTTTTAATTACTTTAATTTTAAACAAGAGCCTACATTTATACATAAAAGAAATAGTACTCAACTTATCCGAAGCAGAAGAAGTTGGAGAAAGCATAATACGAGAGTAAATCCAAGATTTGGTAGAAACACAGGGAAAAACACCGAGTTGTATAGCTACGCAAAAAGGAATACAGATGGCGCCGCGAGCGGCGCAGGGCACGCTTACGAAACGGGGAGGAGAGATGCCTTACGAACGGCTCCCCCCTTTCTTATCGTTTTCGTTTTCTTGCCATTTGACCCCTACGAAGTGTTAACTCTATTCGGGGTATAGATTGCTATGTGGCGTGTCAAGAATACGTCCGCTGATATTTACGATATCCCTAAGGTCTTTTTAGGGATACTCGCTCCAGGAGTTAGAATTCTGGGTACCTTAAGGTAAATTCTCTGGGAATATCGCCGTAGTTGTAATATACCCTAGGAAGCTGCCTTTAAGGAACTTCCATCAGGACGACATGGCTTGAGCCCAAAAAAGGGGTTTAGGGGGTGGTAGGTATGCGTGGGAGGAGTCACGTGACTCCATTGTGAGATGCTGTCGTTAAGTTATTTCCATGAAAAATGCGATCAGGAAGCGCGGCGTTAACACTTTTCCACAAAAAACGGCGCGTGGGAGGGAAATTTAAATTCGTTAACCGATACAATATTCGTTAACCGAGACGAATTTTTCAGAGAAAGTCGCTTCGTAAACTGAAAAATTTGTAAGCGGAGTCGTTCGTAAACCGAAGTTCTACTGTGTATATATATATATATATATATATATATATATATATATATATATATATAAATATATATATATATATATATATATATATATACAGTGAACCCTCGTTTATCGCGGTAGATAGGTTCTAGACGCGGGCGCGATAGGTGAAAATCCGCGAAGTAGTGACATCATATTTACCTATTTATTTAACATGTATATTCGGACTTTTAAAACCTTCCCTTGTACGTAGTACTGTTAACAAACCACCCTTTAATGTACAGAACACTTAATGCATGTACTACAGCACCCTAAACTAAAACAGGCACAAATATTAAAGGCGATTTTATATCATGCGTTTCCTAAACACCTAAAAAGCACGATAAAAAATGGCAACCAATGTTTTGTTTACGTTCATCTCTGATCATAATGAAGAAACAAACTCATTTAGTGTACACATATATGTATAGGTTAGTTTTTGCATCGATTATATTGATTATACAGTACTGTATGTTGATTTTTTTATTACCAATGTTTTAGTTTACGTATTTTTCTTAGGACTTCCAAATGAAATCTTTTTCTTTATGACGCCGCCTGAAACGACGGCGTGTACGCTCAGTAAACAACCACGCTCAGAACAAACAAGGCATTTAACGCGCATGATGATAGTGATAAATAATGATACAGTACATACAGTATTTACAGTAAAAGCATTTACAAAATATGTTACCTTACAAATATAAATTATACAGTATTGTACGTAGCAAAGCAGGAAAACAATTTACGAGAGAGAGAGAGAGAGAGAGAGAGAGAGAGAGAGAGAGAGAGAGAGAGAGAGAGAGAGATTGTTTTACGTACGTAAATGTAAATTTTAAACAAAAAAAATATGATAGGTTACAACATGTAGACTTTTAAAACCTTCCCTTTAACTTAATGCATACAGTACGTACATTACTAAACTATAAAACAGGCAGTAAGAATATTAAAGTAAAAAATAAAGATTGTTACTGTACTCACCACGAAAGAAGTTGAAGAAAAACTTGAATGGTGATGGCGATGAATTTGCTGCACAGTAGAAATGATGATGATGAAGCTGATGATGTGTTCTACTGTGCAGTCAATGATAGTATTTTACGTCTCTTCAGACGGAGGTGTCTTTTCCTGGGACACCTCTTCAACTTCTTCAATTTCTTCCGAAGGCGTACTAGCAGGAGGAACTGGCTCTTTTTTGCGAGGCTGGAAAAACATTGTGATCGGAAGTTGCTGCCGCTGCTTCTTTTTTCGCTCTAAGAGCATCCTGTAGGGAGTCATGATGTCATCGACCTTGTTGGAGAATTGCATAGACCGAACCATATCCTCGTCCCACTCTTGTAACATTTCTTTCGCCTCCTTGATATGGTTGCAGAACTTGGCAAGCCCGTTTCTTCGACATTTTCTTGGGTCTCTTCCTGGGTATCACTCTCTTCCTCACTTGCCGATTTCGTCAGGTCTTCGAGGTCTGCGTCAGTTAGGGGCTGGGAATGGCAGTCCAACAACTCGTCGACGTCTTCAGTCGTCATGTCGCCAAACCCGTCACCTCCAATTATGGCAGCCAACTGCACAGATTTCCGTATTGCAGAGTGTTGGATTTCCGACGGAGTAAATCCCTTGTCGTCGTAAACAATATCGGGCCACAACTTCTTCCAGCTCGCATTCACGGTTGCAGGTTTCATCTCTTGAAGTGCCTTCTGAATATTCTGCAGGCACGTGGCTATGGTGTACTGCCGCCAGTACGCCTTCAAGTTGAAATCTTCATCCTCGTCATCTTGGGCAGCATCCACACACGCAACGAGGTCCGCCAAGGTATTCTTCGTGTAGAGGGCCTTGAACGCCCTGATAACCCCCTGGTCCATCGGTTGAATTAATGACGTGGTGTTGGGTGGCAGGAACTCAACCTGAATGCCCTCATGCGACAGGTCAGTTGCGTGTCCACCAGCGTTATCCATAAGGAGAAGGATCTTGAATGGCAAGCCCTTCTCTACGAGATATTTGCTGACTTGCGGGATAAAACACTGGTGGAACCAGTTGAAGGTCAGCATCTTCGTAATCCATGCTTTTTGATTATGCATCCAGTACACGGGAAGGAGATTCTTATTTTTATTTTTCAAAGCGCGAGGATTTTTCGACTTATAAATAAGCCCCGGCTTTAACAAAAATCCAGCAGCATTGCCACACATCACGAGGGTAACGCGATCCTTGAATGCCTTAAAGCCAGAGGCTTTGGCTTCCTCTTTGAACAGGAAAGTTCGCGACGGCATTCTCTTCCAAAACAAGCCAGTCTCATCCATATTAAAGACTTGTTCCGGCTTGTATCCACCTTCGGCGATAATATTCTTGAACGTCTGGTTCACGTAAGTTTCAGCAGCGGCAGTGTCAGCGGAAGCACTCCCCCCATGCAGGGAAACGCTTTTCAGGGCGAAGCGTTTCTGAAACTTCGCGAACCATCCTTTGCTTGCGGAAAAACGTTTCTGAGGCTGGGAATCAGTGGATGTCCCTGGTTGAGGATCATCTGCATCATCATCATCTTCAGCATGGTTGCCGTCGTCGTCTTTAGGTTCCTTTGCAGCAAAATTCTCATATAAACTCAAAGCCTTTGTTTGGATGGTGTTCGTATCCAACGCTATGTTCTTCTTCCGGCAGTCGGCAATCCACACAGCTAAAGCACCTTCCATGTGTACGATCGTTTTATTACGCGTTGTAACGACTCGCTTCGCTGATCTGCTAAAGGTGATTGCAGCCGTCTTTCTAATGTTCGCCTCGTCCTTTTTGATATAGCGAACGGTGGATTCGTTGATGCCAAAATGGCGGCCGGCGGCCGCGTAACTTCTACCATCTTTTAACATGTCGAGAAGCGTAACATTCTCAGCTATCGTCATCATCCTTCGGTGGCGTTTAGGCTCACTACCAGCCTTAAGAGAAGCAGAACGCTTGGGAGCCATTACAGTAGGATTTACGTACAGTACTGTAACAAAAAGTTCAACTTAAAAAGGTCGCACACAGCACAGATTAAACTTCACAAACTTAAGAACGTCTACTCAGCGATACGCGGTAACAGAGAGTGAACGATCCAGCCCCGCGAGAACTTTGATGCTGCGGGTAGAAGATGCGGGCAAAACACCAATCACAGGCTAGATAACAAAACTTGAGTTCTGATTCGTCATCTATCAGCGCTTGAACCAATCACAACCCGTCTTACAGTACTATGATGCGTTGGTTACCTACTCATAGAAGATGCCCCGCGCATACTGAACGTACGTAGATTAAGTACAATACCGTAATAATAATAAATAATGATAATAATACTGTACAGTAATAATAATAATAATAATAATGATAATAATAATAATAATAATTTTATTAACAACAACAACAATAATAATAATAACAATAATAATAAAAATTTACGTACGCTATTTTACGCCTCTCTCTCTCTCTCTCTCTCTCTCTCTCTCTCTCTCTCTCTCTCTCTCTCTCGTACGCTTATTCGAAATGTGATTTTTGCAACAAAGAATATTATTGGATGCAGTACTGTACTATGTACGTATACATACAAAAGATTCATGGAAAAGAAGCACATCCATTACAGTACACACCATTCTAATATGGTATGACTGCATCTGATTTGCGTTTCATGTTCGATTTAATTTTACTACGTACTGAATTATCGTATGATCACATTCTCTTTTCGTGTTTTATTTCTTTCTGTGCTGAATTATATATCATATGTAATGCAATGAACAATCAGTAAGAGCAGATATTACTAATTACAGTATTAATGGAATTACAGGTAACAAAATATCGTATTTGGGGGTCTTCAGATTTCGCGGTATTTTCGAATTTTCCGGAAAATCCGCGATATGTATATATATATGGGTTATGGAAAAACCCCGCGAAGTGGTGAATCCGCGATTGTCGAACCGCGAAGTAGCGAGGGTTCACTGTATATATATATATATATATGTATGTATATATATATATATATATATATATATATATATATATATATATATATATATATATATATATATAAAGATAACTCAAGTTATAAAGACAAAGATATAATTAATGACAGCCCAAAAATAGGCGAGGAGGAAGAGCAGCAACTACCGCTCTCCTTCAGACCCAAAAGTAAAGTGAAGTACAATCACAAGTGTGTGAGTGAGGATGGTAGCTATCTAAACCCGGCCCCTACCCTCCCTAAATAGTAGAATGGGTAGTTAACCGTCGCTAACTAGTAGGATGGGTAGTTAACCCTCACTAAATAGCAGGATGGGAAGTTAACCCTCACTAACTAGCAGGATGGGAAGTTAACCCTCGCTAACTAGCAGAATGGGTAGTTAACCCTCGCTAACTAGCAGGATGGGTAGTTAACCCACGTTAAAATTTAATGGCTCCTCCTTTCAGCATCACCGAAAGTAATACCCTTATAATTAGAGTAGGTTTGTATTCCAGTTACAGAACAATTATGAAATATAGTTTGAATATCTTGGCCTTAACTGAAACACACAAGGGGATTGATAAAGAAATCTACGACCAAGACCACCTATACATCTACTCAGAAAGAACAGATGTGGTTGGAAGAGAAGGGGTAGGAATGATGATGACAAGAAGAGCAGAAAAGGGATTAATGAAATGGAGAGCTGTATATAGTAGATTGTTACTTGTAAGTGTAAATCAAAGCAGTGCAATGTGAATATTATAGTTTGCTATGCACCAACAAATGATTCCCCTGAAGAATGGAAAGATGAAGAACTGCAGAATGTAATAGATGAGATCCCATAGAGAGATATGACAATTGTGATTGGTGACTTCAATGCTAATGTTGGAAGGAATAATCAAGGCATAGAGAATGAGATGCGTAATGAGTCTTGGCAAAGTTGCAAATGAAAATGGGGTACACTTTATATAATTTTTTGTTCAACAAACAATCTGGTTATTGGAGGTACTCTTTTCCAACACTAGGACATCCACAAATATACTGTACATGGACCTCACTATGTGGCAATTTAAAAAATCAAATAGATCACATTGCCATTAATAAAGAGAGAAGGAGGACTAAGAAATGCAAGACGCTATAGAGGTGCAAATATTGGTAGTGATCACCAGCTTCTCATTGCCACACTAAAATTAAAACTGAAAGCATCCAACAAAAATGTTGATAGAATACCTAGGTTTGATACGACAATGCTTCTATAAAATGAGCACAGAGAAACCTTTGCAATTGAATTAACGAAGACTGGTGTAATATTAAGAACATATATCAGTCAAGTGGTAGTGAAGGTGTGGGACATGCAGTTACAAGGGGAAAACCAAGATTATCAAATGATACTTGGTATACTATAAAAAGGAGACAAAGACAAATTTATTCTTGAAAGTTTTTAAGGAAGTGATGACAAAGTGATAAATTCAAGGAGTGGCTATAGTGTAAGAATTGCTCACAGAATTATTAATGAAATCTCTACTGGGGCAAAGAAGAAGAAGCATATACCCATTGAAAAGAGAGATGGGTCATGTATCTGTTATAACAACAGATGAAGAAAGGCAAACTTGGTTGGAACATTTTAGCGAGGTCATGAATAGGAGATATGAAGGGAATACTTTGATTGATATACCTGAAGATGAGGAAGACCCTCAAGTGCCCATGAATGAATTCATTGTGTTTAAAGTTGAAACTATCATTAAAAAACTAAAGAAAAGGAAAGCCACTGGATATGATGGATGACTACTGAGATAATATTGGCCAAAAATTAAGAAACTAACAAACGACTTATAAGATTATTTGGTAAAAATGTGCCGTGGAGGCAAAACCTGATGAATGGGAACTAGGTGTGTTGGTGAAAATGGCTAATAAAGGAGATACGAATGATTGCAATAATCAAAGAGGAATCACAATTAAGTCAGTTATGAAAATATATAGTATGCTCATTCGAAAGACTAGAGAGAAAGATTGATGAAAAGGTTGAGAGATGAGCAAGCAGGATTTAGAAAAAAAAAGTTATACAGATAAAATTTTCATTTTAAGACGTGGTACAGGAATGTGTAGAATATAGAAATCCACTTTTGATGGCATTTGTGAACTATGAAAAAGCTTTTGATAATGCGCACCGGCCAATTTTGTGGAGAGTCCTACGTTATTATGAAGTTCCTCTTAAATATGTAAATTTGATTAAGTCTGTTCATAAGCATAGCACGTGCAAAGTTAATGTTAATGGAGTCCTATCAAATGAATTTCCAGTGAACTGTAGAGTACTCCAAGAGAATGTGTTGTCACCTATGTTGTTTATCCTCCATGGATTTTGTAATGCATAAAACAGTTGGGGATGGTGGAGAGGGATTGGACTGGATTGGTAACATGAAATTAGCTGACCTACAGTATGCTGATGATGCTGTCCTTATTAGCAGAACACCACAGGACTTGCAAAGCTTGCTTACCAGAATGCATGAAATATCACATAAGATTGGACTCAAGATAAAAAGAAGAAAGACAGAGATGGTGAGAATGAAATATGCAATGGAAGATGAAATATCATTGGAAGGAGAAAGGATTAATGAGGTGGAATACTTTAAATACTTAGGAACTATGATCTTTAATACAGAATCTTCAGAATTTAGAATTTGAGTTTAATGAAAGATTGAAAAAAAGGAAAATCGGAAAATGGTTAGGTTAAGTAAAATTTGGAAATCAAATAGCCTGAAATTACATATAAAAATCAGGCTATATATCAGTTTAGTGAGATCGGTGTTACTGTAAGAATACGAGTTGTTTTATGACAATGAAACAATATCCAACACATTTTGTACATTTGAGAACAAAGCCCTCAGAGGAATTTTGGGAGCTAAATGGTAGGACAGGATTAGAAATGAAACTATATGAGAGATTACTCGAGTGCCATATGTGGATGAGATCAGGGTGAGGGGTAAATGGAGATGGTTTGGGCATGCTCTTTGCACTCCCCAAGAGAGATTAGTTCACCAAACTTTCAACTGGGCTCCTTAAGGCACTAGAATAGTTGGAAGACCAAGGCCTACATGGCTGAGGACTATGATGCGTGAAGTAGGAGATGATGAATGGAGAAGTATTGATTTAAAAGCTCAAGATTGCGACAACTGGTGAAATCTAACCGGGACCCTTTGCATCAATAGGCGAAAGAGGAGATGATGATGGATAGTAAAAGGGTTAATCACTTACATGAACACATTTCTCACTGTTACAGTTAAAAATCACATGAGCCCATAACTTTTAGTTTAGGTTAACTACACTAAAATCATATCAAAGATGAATATGAAACTAATGAAACCACGGCAGTTACGTGTCTATTAACATGGAAGACTGTCTTACTTGCAAACTAAAAATAGCTTGAGAGCTGAATCTGCTGCTCTACCATCTTCATAATCTCTAGGCTTCACTAAAAAGTTCCAGTCCTCAAACACAGATGCCAATTTATCTAGTCCTCCATGATGAAAATGGAAGATTTTATACTGACTTTCTTGACTAGCAATTACAAGTTGACCACAGGTTCTGTCTCGGTCACTGAAGAATAACCTCAAAGACTTACTCTGGCCTGTTGAAAAATAAATAGTTTACTGTAAAATACTGATAAATTTATGTAACAAACCAATAAGTCATCTTTCTAATCTCCCAAAGATTGTTAAAATACTTTCTAAGTATAAAGTGAAGATTGGAGAAAGTTGAAGTTATATAAGCTAGTTACTGCCACGTTAAAGTTACACTGCAGGCAATGTGTGCCACGTGTTGGAAAAAAGGAGGAAAAGCAGTGTTTGAGGATAGTTAACATTAATATAAGGGAGTTCAAATAAGCATGTTTTCAAATAATTCTGTACTTACAGATACAGCACAGATACAGCATAACTGCAGTCAAGATTACTGTACATAAAAAATGTAACACTAACTGGGTTTAAGGTAACATTACTTTAGAATCACACAATACTGTACAGTACAGTACTGTGTAAGTACTATAAAGAAAACCTACATACCATTAGTCCATGGAAATAAAATGTAAGGGGCATTTTCATACCCCAGAATAACACAAATAAAACAATAAGCCAATAATCTGTACATGGTTCTAGTTTCTATAAATTAAGGCTCACTGTGAGTAACATGAGTATTACTCCCTAAGTATAGTGTATACAGTAATTCCATAATTTGACCTTTGAATTATGGTAAAGAAATAAGATTATAAATATTATGCTATACATTTCAATTGTTTGCTAATACATGTAACATTTAGTTTTCTAAAGTTGGATAATCACCTTTAACAAGATAAATACAACTATCACAAGAATCGTACATTTGATTGTCCAAAATCTGCAAGTTTCTCAAATAATGAAATATTATAAAAACTTGAAAATTGATTATCTTTAATGCCTCTTGCAGCACACTTCCGCCCATAACCGCGCTACCTTTAATTTCATTCATTTAATTCAATTTATCTTCCCACTTCCTGTCCAACTTTACTTTATCCTCTTCTAATTTTTCCCTCTGATCTGAAGTACCAATGCTTCAGGAAAGCCATTTGCAAGTCTACAGTAGAGATGCAAGTTAGTGGGCTCAAACTACAGTACTGAATTCCAATATCATTATCCTAATACTGTACTAAATATAAATTAATAATAATAGTAACAATAATAAATAATACAATATTATAGCTTCTTTCAATCCAATATTCAAATGACTTAAGTTCAGGCAAAATATGTCAGGCTAACTTATCTTTTCATCATCACTAATCTTTATATCAACTTTGTAATTATGCTATATCAATCTTACAATGAGAAGTACTAAAGATATTTGAAACAATTTTCCAGAAAACATGTTACTTAATACATTTTCATGTAAAAAAAAAAAAAAAACCTCTGAGAATAAAAACACTTCTACAGTAATAGCTATTAAGGAAAATGCATGGTTGTTATAAAAATGGGCTTAGTCTTGCAACTCTACATACTGTATTGGAATTTAAGAAGCTGGAATTACTGAACATTGAAGTTCCATTATTTAACTTCTGAAAGAGAACTATATCTTCAAGAATCTAACTTACAAAGATATTTTATTCATATAAGGTTGAATTGCAACATGCATTTGTAATACATACTGACATCGATGCTAAAGATCCCACACTTATGTTCTCTTCTGATGGGTGAAGAACCTCCATCTACTGGTGTTGGGCAAAAGGAAGACATGGATGAATCAGGAAAGGCCAAATTAGCAGAATATGCCATTGACTCAGCACTTCTTTCATACCAATATTGTTCTCCTGAAAAGTAAAAATCTCTTTTGAGTAATTTTTTCACAACTTCCATATAATAAGAATAGCCCTGCTAAAAGATATATTTATTTACACTTATCATCACACTTAGTGATGTGTAGACTATTTCAAGTAAAAACCAGTAACTGATCAAGACTCATTTAAAAAAAAGAAAACAACTTGAAAATATTGCCAGAAGTAATGATAGAAACAAAAAAGGTGAGACCACAAAAAAGAAAAATACTGTAAAGGTTTTCATAGGAAAAATCTATTTTGGGAGGTACTGTGTGGTGCCCAAGAACTTTCCTGTCAGGTCAAAATATGGACTCCAACATAGTAGAATATACTAAAAAAAATATTATCTTTCAAGCCCGAGGGCGAGTTTATCAAAATGCAAGCAAAAACTTACAGCTCATTTTTCCTTAGCCTACACATACACTAAATAGTCTGGACTATTATTTCCATACTCTCCTCTATCCTCATAACACCTGACAACACTGAGATTACCAAACAATTCTTCTTTGCTAAAGGAATTAACCACTACACTGTAATTGTTCAGTGGCTACTTTCCTCTAGGTAAGAATAGAAAAGACACTTTAGCTATGGCAAGAAACTCTTCTGGGAGAAAAACACTCCAAAATCAAACCATTGTTCTCTAGTCTAGGGTGGTGCCATAACCTCTGCACCATGGCCTTCCAATTTCTTGGGGTAGAGTTCTCTTGCTTAAGGGTACACTTTGGCACACTATCTTATCTTATTTCTCTTTCGCTTGTTTTTTTAAGTTTTAGAGTTAATTTATGAAAGTTCTAATTCAATGTTATTGTTCTGAAAATATTATAATTGTTCAATACTACTCTTGTAGCTTATTTCTTTATTTCCTTTTCTCACCGAGTTTTTTTTTCCCTTTTGGAGCTTTTCCAACAAGGGTTATAGCTTTGATGATAACAACATTAACTAAAGGGGCACTCAGTAGAGCGCAGGCCTCCACAGCGGCAGCTTATTTCTCGACCTTTTGCTCGACCTTGACCTTGACCTCTGACCTTTAACTTTATTAATTGGTGTGGATTTTAATACACTCAAATATGAACCAAGTTTGAAGTCTCTGTGACAACAATGTCCAAACTCATGGATGATTACGTGAATAAGATAAATTCGGAGATAATCTGTATTTCTCCTTAACTAATACAAACCTGGAGTTATTTAATTGGATTATCATTTGGCAGAGCTGGAAGGTAGCCCTTAGACTTTAATTGCGAGGTGGCAACCCTACCTAACCGCTTGCACGGGTAGGCTAGGGGTGGCTGGGAGGTACCCAGCAGCCTCTATCTATACTCTTACAGCAGTGAGAGACAACACTTTTGATTACAGGCAGGACTTCTAGGGGACAGGTGATGGCAGGCCAATTTATATAAATAACTCCAGATTTGTATTAGTTAGTGAAAAATATAAATCATATCTGAATTTGTCATTTGTTCCCATACTAGAAAACCTTCCGTTATTTGTTTGAATGACTCGCTCTTAGGTGGGTGGAAGTACTAATTCTGGCATAGACATTGACCAGGTTTTACCTAGTACAGTATATGACTGTGGTCTAGGGAAAACTTTGACACCTCGCTAAATTATACAAAATGAGTATAACAACGGCCTGTGCAATGTAGTGTAATAGTTTGTTGTCTTGAATGAACCTTCTGAGTTTATATAGGAAAACAAGACGTATCCCATTGCTTACCTCGCAGAAAGCAATGGGGACGTGGACAGTAAATTAATTTATAACTTATATTAGGCTACACAAGGAAAGTGATAATTACCTGCAAAGGTTGAAGCCAGCTTGCAGAGGGACCCATGGTGCTGTACCCCAAAGGAGGGGAAGATGAAGAAAGGAAAGCCTGACATTCTCTCATTCATTCCAGTCTTAACCCAAGTAACCAATGTTCTCGACCAACTGCTACTTGTCCATCAAGGAGCCTGAGGTATTCTTAAACCACCTGTTGAGCAGCCTCCACAGGACCGATAGAAAACGTATCAAGTCTCCTGTGGGTCACATCTTTTCGATAATGGGCTGTGAGGGTGGTCTATCATTTCCATACGCCCGCTTCAAGTACTTGCAACACGGAGTAGTTGCTTTTGAATGCCAAGGAAGTGCTGATTCCCCTGACATCATGGGCTCTACGTCGGCAAGCTAGAGGAGGATCGGGAGCCAAGGCGCTTTCGATCACTTGGCGAATAAACGAGGAAACCATGTTCTTGGTGATCATCCTCTTTACACTCCTTGAGCTAACAAACAGAGGTGTTGCTGCAGTGCGTTTAAAATAGTATCTCAAACTTCTCACTGGGCATAATAACAACTGATCCGAATCATTGGTTACAGAACGAAGAATCGCAATCTGAAAGGGGTCGAATCTATGGGACAGTACCCACGGATTTTGAGCCTTGACAATAAACTCAGGAACGAAGCTGTGTGTCACTTCCCCCTCATCCCTTGAATGGGCGATGTCATATGAGAGGCCATGAAGTTCACCGACTTTCTTTGCCAAGGTTACAGCAAGCAGGAATGCTTTCTTCAAAGTGAGGCTCAGTCAGTTGCTTGGCATAATGGTTTGTCAAGTGGTCCTTTCAATGATCTCAATACCCGAACCACGTTCCAAGGAGGAGGCCTAATCTCTGACTGAGGGCAAGTGATCTCATAACTCCATATGAGTAAAGAAACCTTCAACGAAGAGGAAATGTCAACTCCTTTAACCTTAAAGGAGAGGCTCAAGGCTGAGTGATAGCCTTCCACCGCCCAGACCGAAAGGAGCTTTCCCTTGCAAATGTATACAAGGAACTCTGCTATTACTGGAATACAGTAGTGGCATCGAGTGGAGATATATTCCTCCCACGACAACAACCACAGAATTCTCTCCATTTTGCCTGGTAGACTGAGGCTGAGGGCTCACGTAAGTAGCCAGACATTCTCTCCACAACTTATCGCGAAAAGCCCTTCTGAGAGAGGAGACACTGGATAGTCTCCAGCACGAAGTTGAAGCGACTCCACTGACCTGTGGAAGATGTTCGGGTGTGTTGTTGGAGTAGATCTGTTTGTGGAGGAATCTCTCGTGGGAGATCTACTATAAGTTGCAGGAGTTCTGGAAACCACTGCATGATGCCATAGCAGAGCTACAAAGCTACAAGGGTTATCATTAGATCTTTGGACGCTCTGATCTTATTGAGCAGTCTTCTCATCAGCCAAATGGGAAAAAGGCATACACATCGATGTTGTCCCACCGTTGTTAAAATGCATCTTGCCATAGAACCTGAGGGTCCGGGACAGGAGAACAGTACAGCAGAAGCTTGCTGTTCAGAGATGTTGCGAACAGGTCTACAGTCAGGGAACCCTACAAAGTTAGGACTTTGTTGGCTATCTGACGATTCAAAGCCCATCCAGAGCCTACTATCTGAGTCACTCTGCTCAGATTGTCCGAGAGCAGATTCCTCTTGCCGGGAATGAAGCGAGCCGATAGGGACACCGAATGATCTTCTGACCATCTGAGGATCTTTACTGCAAGATGGCATAAAGGCTGTGAAAAGGTACCACCCTGTTTATGTAAGCCACTACTGTGGTGTTGTCGTTCACCAACACCACAGAGTGACCTGTCAGCTGGTACCTTTCTGACCAAAGGATGGAGATCATATGGTGCAGCAGGTGAGCCCCCAACCTTCTTTTGATGCATCTGTAAAGTGCATCAAGTCCAGAGGAGAGACGAGAAGCCTCTCGCCTCGTCGAAGATTCTCATCTGCCATCCACCAATTCAAATCCATCGCTTGATCCTGAATTATGGTTAACTCGGGTGTCCAGTGGGTCTGAGTGTTGATTCCAAATGAACTTCAGCTGCCATGGCAGGGATCTTATCCTGAGGCAGCCGTTTAGAACAAGACAGATGAGAGAGGTCAGATGGCCTAACTGACTGAACCAACGAGAGACTGCAAGAACTTCTCTTCTGAGGATGCTTCAGTCTGCGTATTCTTTCATCTAATGGGAAGACTTTCACTTGGACGGTGTCTACAATCATACCAAGGTATACCGGTCTTTGAGAAGGTTGCAGTAATGACTTCTTGTGATTTATCAGGACCCCCAGATCCTGACAAAACTCGAGAAGCATGTCTCCTTGACAAAGAAGGGTCGTCTCCGAGTCTGCTAGAATCCGCTAGTCGTCCAGATATCTGAGAAGACGGATGCCATTCCTGTGAGCCCATGATGGCACTAGGGCGAAGACACTGGTGAATACCTGAGGGGCTGTCGCGAGACCAAAGCATAAAACCTTGACCTGGTATGTCTTTCCCTCGTATATGAATCTTAAATACTTCCTGGAAGACGGATGGATTTGGATCTGGAAGTATACGTCCTTCAAATCCAGTGTGCGTATGAAGTCCCTTAGATGAACCACTCGGATGACCGTGTCTATCGTCTCCATTCTGAACAAGTCTGTTGCACAAACTTGTTCAGAGGAGAGAGATCAATGACTGGTCTCCAGCCTCCAGTCACCTTTTCACCAGAAAAATTTGACTGTAGAAGCATGGGGACATCTCCGAGACCTCATGGAGAGTCCCCTTCTGCAGCATGGTTTGGACTTCGAACCTGAAGGCCAGCTCCTTTGCGGATCCCTTCGCATAGAAGCTTGGATTCACTGGATCCCGAGTCAGAGGAGGGAGAGATTGAATGAACGGGACACAATACCCTAAAGCGATCACTTTGACCGTCCAGAGTTCTGCCCCGTGGAGCTGCCACCTCTGCCAGGGGCACTGTAAGCATCCTCCCACAGATGGTAGGTGATGAGAAATGCCATTCCTACTGGGAGTGACCACCTCGGCCACCTCCCTTTCCTCCCTTCTTTCCTCTGAAGGACTTGGTCCCTTTCTATCCTTTGGATGGAAAGGGCAGCTTAGACACCTTTGAAGGTTGGGAGCACCTAGAAGTTGACAGGTGTGAAGAGGAAGAAACTTGCTGAGTTCGAGAAGACTGGGAAGGTCTACCATAGGGCCTCAATGTCATGGCCCTATGGAGGAGATAATCGTTCGACAATATCCTCCATTGCTCAGCAGCCCCCTCTATCTCTTCTGAAACGAAGAGAGAACCCTCAAGGGTGGAGTTCCTCAACCGGGAGACTTCCACTTTTGGCACCTGCTTATGGAACTTCCCAAACACGGTATTACTTCTCTTAAGTATGGTATTCGCCCACAGGTTGAGGATATGGTACGACCAGAACTCAAGAGTTTGGGTACCAGACAACAGAAGAGACTCCAGAATCTTCCTGGCCGACTACTTCGAAAGATCGTGGGAGAGGACCATGAAGCCCAAGGATCCTAGCCATAGATCAAGCCACGAAGCAGCCTGCATAGTGTACTTCGCGCCTCTCTCTATGTTCAGGAGCTCAAGTGCCGAAAGGGAGGTCCTCAGAGAGGAGAGGGTTTGGTACTACAATTGCTTGCAGTTCCAATATCTCTGCTCGTGAATTGCTCACAGAAATCGTCAATTTGTTTGCGAAATCCCGAGCTTCACATGCAAAATCGCGAGTTTCATGCTCCAACTGACGCAATTCACGAGCAGACGTCCTCGCAACAGGAGCACTGGGAACCATAAGGGAAGAGGAAAGTCTAACGCATTCCTGCTGCCTCAGAGAAGCACCTACGTTCGACGAAGTCGCCAGAGAAGGCC
>NC_090746.1:39713526-39723526 GCF_036898095.1 Palaemon carinicauda | reverse complement strand
TGTGTGAAGGTATGAAGTAGTGTGACTCATCCTAGAAAGTTGTTTCTGAAGTTCTTTAGATGGACACTTGTAGACTAGGACTTTCCCAATACCACCTCGTTAGGGTATGGGGACGTAACAGTATTAATCTTAATACTAGGAACACAAGTGAGCATGATTTACGTGCAGTGGTTTGAGGTCAGCTGTGCAGAGAACCCAGGATGCTGCTTCCCCCAAGAGAGGGGATGATGAAAAAAAGAATAAGGGTCAGTCAAACCTTTTCATTCATGCAGACTAAAACCAGGTAACAATGCCTTCAACCTTCTGCTACATGAGGTTTTAAACCAGCTGCTGTGCAGCCACCACAGGACCGATAGAGAATGTATCGAGTCTCCTGTGGGTCACGTCCTGCAGATAGTGGGATGTGAACATTGTTTGACGTTTCCACATCCCAGCTTGAAGAACCTGTGTCATTGAAAAATTTCTTTTGAAGGCCAGGGACGTAGCTATGCCCCTGACATCATGTGTTCTGGGGCGACGTGACGGAGGAGGGTCTGGATTCAGTGCCAGGTCAATGACCCTGTGAATCCATGCAGAGATGGTGTTCTTGGTGACCCTCTCCTTAGTCCTTCCTGTGCTGACGAATAGTGCTGGCACATGAGGACGGGCTGCGGCTGTTCTTTTGAGGCACAGCCTCAAGCTCCTTACTGGGCATAGGAAGAGATGGTCTGGGTCATCTGTTACAGTATGGAGACTAGAAATCTGGAAGGAGTCGAATCGAGGATCAGCTACTCCTGGATTCTGAATCTTAGCAATAAACTCAGGGACGAAGCTGAACGTTACCTCCCCCCATCCCCTTGAATGGGCAATGTCATACTAGAGACCATAAAGTTCGCTGACTTCCTTGGCCGAGGCCCAAGTTAGCAGGAATACCGTCTTCCAGGTTAGGTGGCGATCTGATGCCTGGCGTAATGGTTTATAGGGAGGTCTCTTGAGACCTGAGAACTCGAACCACGTTCCATGGGGGAGGTCTCACTTCCGACTGAGGGCAGGTAAGTTCATAACTACACATGAATAGAGAAAGTTCTAGTGATGAGGAAATGTCCATTCCTTTCATCCTGAAGGCGAGACTTAAGGCTGAGCAATAGCCTTTCACTGCCGAGACTGAAAGGCGCATTTCTTCACGCAAATACACGAGGAACTCCGCTATTGTTGGAATAGTGGCATCGAGTGGAGAGATAACCCTTCTACGACACCAACCACAAAAGACTTTCCACTTTGCCTGGTAGGCTGCTGCTGAAGACTTTCGCAGGTGTCCAGACATCCTGATCGTAACTTGTTGCGAAAATCCTCTCTCAGAGAGGAGGTGCTGAATAGTCTCCAGGCGTAAAGCCGTAGTGAACCTATGGCTTTGTGGAAGATGTTGGCATGTGGTTGTTTGAGTAGATTGTGTCGTGGAGGGAGTTCTATTGGTGGCTCCGTTAGGAGTTGCAAAAGGTCCAGGAACCATTCTGCGTGATGCCGTAGCGGAACTATGAGGGTCATTGAAAGATTGACCGATGTTCTGGTGTTGTTGAGTACCTTCCTCATCAGACAGATTGGGGGAAAGGCGTAAACGTCGATGTTGTCCCACCGTTGTTCGAAAGCATCTTGCCAGAGAGCCTTGGGGTCTGGGACTGGGGAACAGTACAGCGGGAGCCTGAAGTTCAGGGCCGTTGCGAAGAGGTCCACAGTCGGAGAACCCCACAAAGTCAGGACTTTGTTGGCTACTAGATGATCCAAAGACCGCTCGGTATTCACTATCTGAGATGCTCTGCTCAGGTTGTCGGCGAGCACATTCCTTTTGCCCGGAATGAAGCGTGCCGATAATGGTATCGAGTGGATTTCGGCCCATCTCGGTATCTCTACTGCTAGATGGGATACTTGCTGCGAAAAAGTACCTCCTTGTTTGTTGATGTAGGCCACTACTGTGGTGTTGTTGCTCATCACCACCACAGAGTGACTTGCCAGGTACTTTTGGAACTGTTGAAGGGCCAGAAAGACGGCCTTCATCTCTAGGAGATTTATGTGGAGGTACTTTTCTGACTCTGACCAGAGGCCTGAGGTCATGTGGTGTAGCACGTGGGCCCCCCACCCTTTTTTTGAAGAGTCCGAAAACAGCATCAAATCCGGGGGGAGGACAAGAAGATCCACACCTATTCGTAGGTTCTCGTCTGCCGCCCACCACTGGAGATTCGTCAGTTCCGCAGGTCCCATGGGGATGTGGATGTCCGGGAGGTCGTACGCTTGATTCCACCGGGACTTGAGTCGCCATTGGAGGGATCTCATCCTGAGGCAACCACTGGGAACTAGACAGGCCAGCAATGAAAGGTGACCGAGGAGACGTAACCATGATTGGGCTGGAAGTTCTTCTTGTCTGAGAAAAGGTCTTGCGACCTTCCTCAGCCTTACTATCCTGTCGTCTGATGGGAAGGCTTTGTGGAGAGTGGTGTCTATAATCATGCCTAGGTATACCAGTCTTTGAGTGGGAAGCAGTGAAGACTTCTCGAGATTTACCATGATCCCCAGATCTTGGCAAAGTCTCAGAAGTTTGTCTCGGTGTTGAAGAAGGGTTGACACCGAGTCTGCTAGGATTAACCAGTCGTCCAGCTAACGGAGGAGACGGATGCTAATCCTGTGTGCCCAAGATGATACTAGAGTGAACACTCTGGTGAAGACTTGTGGTGCTGTGGAGAGACTGAAGCACAGCACCTTGAACTGGTACTTTCTGTTGTCTAGGCTGAATCTTAAGTACTTCCTTGAAGACGGATGGACTGGGATCTGGAAGTATGCATCCTTTAGGTCCGTGTACACATGAAGTCTTGCGGTCTTACTGCTAGTCTGACCGTGTCCACCGTCTCCATGCTGAACGGAGTTTGTTTGACAAACTTGTTCAGAGCTGAGAGGTCGATGACTGGTCTCCAGCCTCCAGACGCCTTCTTTACAAGAAAGAGTCGACTGAAGAAGCCTGGAGATCCGTCGAGGACCTCTTGGAGAGCGCCATTCTTCAACAGGGTCTGGACTTCTGCGCGAAGGGCTTGGCCTCTTGCCGATCCCATGGCAAGGGAGTTCAATGACACTGGATTCGTCGTCAGGGGAGGTAGAGATGTTATGAACGGGACGCGATATCCTAGACTGATCACAGAGATTGTCCAGGAATCGGCCCCGAGTTGCTTCCACCTGTTTGAGCAACTTTGAATGCATCCCCCCACTGGTGGACATGCAGGGGGACTGCCTATCCTAGCGTTTGCAGCCTCGGCTGCTCCCTCTAGGATTCTTGCCTCCCCTGGAAGACTTTTTGCCTTTCCTTTCTTTGTCAGGAAAGGGCTTAGACACCAAGGTCTTCGCTGCTGTTGTCGTCTTAGTGGTCTTGGCTGGACGGGACTGCTGTGGTGCTGGAGGCTTATAGGGCTTGGATGTTAAAGTCCTATGAAGGAGGGAGTCTTGATGAGACTTCCTCCACCTCTCAGTGGCATGTTCCACATCCTTAGGCTCGAACAAGATGGTTCCCTCTAAGGAGGAATGTCTGAGCCTATTGATCTTGGTGCTAGGGACCTTCTGATGGAATCTCTCAGCTACTGCACCCAGACGTTTCAGGGTGGTATTCGTCAACAAGTTTGAGACTTGGTGGGCCAGAAACTCGATCGTGCGAGTACCTGAGAGAAGGAAGGTTTCCATAACTTCCTCCAGGTTGAGAATCTCAGCTGCCAAGAACGAGATCTGCCGGTTGGAGTCTCTCTCAAGAGGGACTCCCCTGGTAAGCTCTTCCAGCGAGTGGTGAAGAGGAATTGCTAAACAAGGCTCCTAAAGGATCTCTTAGTACCTCCTCTGCTGTACGCGAGGAGGTGGGAGGAGCTTGTTGGTGGCACCGGAACGGATGGAGGAGGGCATCTCGGAGAGCTGTTGTAAGATCTGATCCCTGGTAGGCTTAACCCCTTGAGACCAGGGCAGTGCTGCACTGGTCTTGGAGGGTTTCTGAGTACCAAAGACACTGTCCAAGACTGTGTCCTTGCCCTTTCGAGGAAGGATCTCTGGGTCGGAAAACCCGTTAGAGTCAGAACTTGCCAAAATGCATGTTCCGACTATTGCTGGTCTCCTCCTGCTGTAGGACTTGCAGCGAAGTCTTCTTCTATCCCCAAAGGCTCTTCTTGGGGAGAGTTGCGGACATTCCCCGAGTGGCTAGCTGGCTCAATCCTAGTCTTAGTAGAGGACTTTGGCTTTGTTTTGGAGTCCTTAGATTCCTTCCTGGGAAGGATGTAGGACTCCAACATTGACGAGGATGGCATGTTCCT
Organism: Palaemon carinicauda; assembly: GCF_036898095.1. Lineage (NCBI taxonomy): Eukaryota > Metazoa > Arthropoda > Malacostraca > Decapoda > Palaemonidae > Palaemon > Palaemon carinicauda. The sequence goes on along the minus strand of NC_090746.1, from coordinate 39,719,216 downwards.
TTCAATCCCCGACTGAGTAGACCTCTCGGCGCGAAGAGAGGTTTCCCCCATTGGTGCGATGGGGGAAAGTCTCTCTTCGCGTGATTCCCTTGGGGATGGGAAATCTTCGTCCAGACGGGAAGGAGACGCAGTCTGAGGAAAAGAAGGAACCTGCTTCGAAGATCTGCGTGGAGTCAGTTTCGCCCTTGGGGAAGTGACCACGTCTGGAACTCCTCTTTTTCTCTTCAAAGGGGTAGAAGAAGCCATGGTTCTGTGTCCCAATTCAGAGAAGACAGGTTTGATAGCCTGCGTTATGGCTCTGATCAGTGAACCGAACCAGGGCTGTTGGCTGACACACGCGCTGTCAGACATACCCCTTGAAGTGACAGGGTTTGAAAGATCCCTGGGAGGAATCTCCATCATTGGTGGGTTTGCCTGTGGTGGCTTTGGGATCCTGGACCCCTCTGGATGTATCCCTTCTCCCACAATGCGCGGTTGTATGCGCTTGCGGGGAGGGGAATGAGGCGATGGCAACCTTGCCGTGCGTAGTTCAGTAGTCTCGCGCCCGGGAGGTTACTGGCGCGCGCGCGCCCGGGAGGATTGTGGATACTGGCGCGCGCGCGCCCGGGAGGATACTGGCGCGCGCGCGCCCGGGAGGATACTGGCGCCCGCGCGCCCGGGAGGTTTGTGGCGCGAGGGAGCGTGACGGCGCCCGGGCGAGGGAGCGTGACGGCGCCCGGGCGAGGGAGCGAGACGGCGCCCGGGCGAGGGAGCGTGACGGCGCCCGGGCGAGGGAGCGAGACGGCGCCCGGGCGAGGGAGCGTGACGGCCCCCGCGCGAGGGAGCGTGACGGCGCCCGGGCGAGGGAGCATAACGGCCCCCGCGCGAGGGAGCATAACGGCCCCCGCGCGAGGGAGCATAACGGCCCCCGCGCGAGGGAGCATAACGGCCCCCGCGCGAGGGAGCATAACGGCCCCCGCGCGAGGGAGCATAACGGCCCCCGCGCGAGGGAGCATAACGGCCCCCGCGCGAGGGAGCATAACGGCCCCCGCGCGAGGGAGCATAACGGCCCCCGCGCGAGGGAGCATAACGGCCCCCGCGCGAGGGAGCATAACGGCCCCCGCGCGAGGGAGCATAACGGCCCCCGCGCGAGGGAGCATAACGGCCCCCGCGCGAGGGAGCATAACGGCCCCCGCGCGAGGGAGCATAACGGCCCCCGCGCGAGGGAGCATAACGGCCCCCGCGCGAGGGAGCATAACGGCCCCCGCGCGAGGGAGCATAACGGCCCCCGCGCGAGGGAGCATAACGGCCCCCGCGCGAGGGAGCATAACGGCCCCCGCGCGAGGGAGCATAACGGCCCCCGCGCGAGGGAGCATAACGGCCCCCGCGCGAGGGAGCATAACGGCCCCCGCGCGAGGGAGCATAACGGCCCCCGCGCGAGGGAGCATAACGGCCCCCGCGCGAGGGAGCATAACGGCCCCCGCGCGAGGGAGCATAACGGCCCCCGCGCGAGGGAGCATAACGGCCCCCGCGCGAGGGAGCATAACGGCCCCCGCGCGAGGGAGCATAACGGCCCCCGCGCGAGGGAGCATAACGGCCCCCGCGCGAGGGAGCATAACGGCCCCCGCGCGAGGGAGCATAACGGCCCCCGCGCGAGGGAGCATAACGGCCCCCGCGCGAGGGAGCATAACGGCCCCCGCGCGAGGGAGAATAACGGCCCCCGCGCGAGGGAGAATAACGGCCCCCGCGCGAGGGAGAATAACGGCCCCCGCGCGAGGCAGAATAACGGCCCCCACGCGAGGGAGAATAACGGCCCCCGCGCGAGGCAGAATAACGGCCCCCGCGCGAGGCAGAATAACGGCCCCCGCGCGAGGCAGAATAACGGCCCCCGGGCGAGGCAGAATAACGGCCCCCGCGCGAGGGAGAATAACGGCCCCCGCGCGAGGGAGAATAACGGCCCCCGCGCGAGGGAGAATAACGGCCCCCGCGCGAGGGAGAATAACGGCCCCCGCGCGAGGGAGAATAACGGCCCCCGCGCGAGGCAGAATAACGGCCCCCGCGCGAGGCAGAATAACGGCCCCCGCGCGAGGGAGAATAACGGCCCCCGCGCGAGGGAGAATAACGGCCCCCGCGCGAGGGAGAATAACGGCCCCCGCGCGAGGGAGAATAACGGCCCCCGCGCGAGGGAGAATAACGGCCCCCGCGCGAGGGAGAATAACGGCCCCCGCGCGAGGGAGAATAACGGCCCCCGCGCGAGGGAGAATAACGGCCCCCGCGCGAGGGAGAATAACGGCCCCCGCGCGAGGGAGAATAACGGCCCCCGCGCGAGGGAGAATAACGGCTCCCGCGCGAGGGCCATTATGCTCCCTCGCACGAGGGAGCTTAACGGCACTCGCGCGAGGGAGCATAACGGCACTCGCGCGAGGGAGCATAACGGCACTCGCGCGGGGGAGCATAACGGCACTCGCGCGAGGGAGCATAACGGCACTCGCGCGGGGGAGCATAACGGCACTCGCGCGGGGGAGCATAACGGCACTCGCGCGGGGGAGCATAACGGCACTCGCGCGAGGGAGCATAACGGCACTCGCGCGGGGGAGCATAACGGCACTCGCGCGGGGGAGCATAACGGCACTCGCGCAGGGGAGCATAACGGCACTCGCGCGAGGGAGCATAACGGCACTCGCGCGGGGGAGCATAACGGCACTCGCGCGAGGGAGCATAACGGCACTCGCGCGGGGGAGCATAACGGCACTCGCGCGAGGGAGCATAACGGCACTCGCGCGAGGGAAAATAACGGCACTCGCAAGGGAGAATATCGGGACTTGCAAGGGAGAATATCAGGACTCGCAAGCAAGAGACTGTTGGCGAGCGCGCGGGAGACTGTTGGCGTGCGTGCGGGAGACTGGTGGCGCGCACACGGGAGACTGCTGGCGCGCATGCAAGAGAGTATTCATGCGCGCGTGCGGAAGAGTGTTCGCGCGCGTGCGGGAGTGTTCGGGCGCGTGCGGGAGTGTGTTCGGGCGCGTGCGGGAGTGTGTTCGGGCGCGTGCGGGAGAGTGTTCGGGCGCGTGCGGGAGAGTGTTCGGGCGCGTGCGGGAGAGTGTTCGGGCGCGTGCGGGAGAGTGTTCGGGCGCGTGCGGGAGAGTGTTCGGGCGCGTGCGGGAGAGTGTTCGGGCGCGTTCGGGAGTGTGTTCGGGCGCGTGCGGGAGTGTGTTCGGGCGCGTGCGGGAGTGTGTTCGGGTGCGTGCGGGAGTGTTCGGGCGCGTGCGGGAGTGTTCGGGCGCGTGCGGGAGTGTGTTCGCCACGCAGGATTACCACGTTGAGTGCGCGGGTGCGAGTTCACGCGCATAAATACCAGCCGTAGGGCGCGCAGGGAAAAGATCTTTAGTGCGCGGGTGCGCAGTTGAATCATGTTGGGCACGGGAGCACGAGAGAATGTTGGCGCGCATCCTTTGGAGAGGATGGGCGAGCGTGCGCAGGGCACGCGCGCATATCCTTGCAGAGGCGTGTGGGAGAAGGCTGGTGCACGGTTGAGCGCTGGCACGATGGTACTGGTTGGCGTGTGGGGGATGCCAGCATTGCTGACTTCCCAGAAGTACTACTTTCAGTAGATCGTTGGCGCGAAGGTTTTTCCTGGCGTGTATGATGATGCGTATCATGAAGCGCAGGGGAGTTGGATCTCGGGCGCGTATGCGCACGGGCAGGAGACTGATGGCGCGCGGGAGAAGGCTGGCGCATAGGAGAGCGCCATTGCGCAGGAGGTTGATGGCGCGCAGGTGAGTGTTGGCGTGCAGCTGGGCGCGGGCGCGTAGGAGAATGTTGGCGCGTAAGCGCAGGGCGCGCAGGCAAGACCTGGCGCGCAGGAAAACATGGGCGCAAATGCTCATGAGGGCGCGCATAGCGCGTGATGGAGCTATGCTCCTGTTGGAGCGTATGTCCTGTGTTAGGGTTTAGTGATGGAGCCCGACGAGCTACTAAGGAGCGTTCGTCAGGTTTCGTTGGCGTGTAGTGCGTATGTGGTTGGCGCGCAATAGCGTGCTTTGGTGGAGCCTTGTTAGGCCCATGTAGAAATGGTGACGGCAGGTCAGCAGGTCTGTCGGATGGAGGGTCGAAATGTCCTTTAAAAGGACGACCTTCCACCGAAGGAGATCACTAACGATCTGCAGAAAGGTCCAAGACCAGTGCAGGAGCAGTGATGGATGATTGGTCTTGAGGCTCCTCTGCGGTGGACCGCATCGAAGATGTTGAACCAAAGAGGCGCCTCCTCACCGCAGGTGAAGGAAGGCCTCTTGAGGCGAAGAGGAAGGCGAGCCTTCCGACGAATGTGCCCTCTGGGGGCCGTTGGATCAGTAAGCTGACCTTCTACAGTCCTACGAAGAGGAGTCTCTGTAAGTGAACTCCCCCGAGGGAGAGAAACACTAGCAGGAGAGACTGACGATAAACTTAGTTTTTCCCTTGTAGATTGAACAGGAACGGGAGAAACTAAGCCGTCAGCTACCGTAGAGTTTGGAGAGGCAGAGGTGATGGGTGATACCGCATTGGATACCTCTGACACCACAATGTCGACAAGAGAGAGGATCAACCTCTGATGGTGACGACGATTGCTTGACAGTGGCATCCAATCGGATGTAGTTAAGCAAAACTTCCTTGGAGGGCGAACCCGTAAGCCCAAAGGAGGACCAAATCTGGAAAACGGAGGTTAATGACATATCCTCCCCACATGGGGAGATGTGGAGCTGCTTCGCTAGGGGAAGCAATGTCATCTCTCGAGTCCCGAGGTTGGTAAACAATACATCGGTCTACGCTACCACTCAACGGTCTCTCAAAAGAGACCGACCGAGTGAGAGCTTCGGAGGAGGTTTGGGGAATGGAAGAAGAGGCCTTGGGTTTTTCTCCTTTCGAAGCAACCTTCGAAAGAGAAATATCCCGTTTGGACTTCATCCCTCGTCGCGATAACCTCTCCCACTGGGAGGTAGACCACTCCCTACACTCACTACACCTGTTGTTGCTATCACACCGTTGGCCCCTACAAGAAGGAAAAAGGGCGTGAGGATCCCTCTCGACCGCCGACATGAATGTTCCACAGGGGCGGTTGGGAAACCCAGGGCAGGTGCACATGATCGCAGAGGCCAACTTCACATATACAGAACTAGAAAAAGGAAAAAAAAAAAAAAAGCAATTAAATGGCTGCCAAATGACGGTGAGGATGAATGCGGACATGTCCGACCACCATCCGAGCCAAAGCAAAGTGAGCTCAAGCACAAGTGTGTGAGAGGGGGAGGGTAGCAAGCTATCCTCTCCTACCCCGGCTAACTAGCGGTTTGGGTAGTAAACCCTCGATAAAAATTAATGGCTCGTCATTTCAGCTACGCCGAAAGTAATACCCCTATTAAACAGCGTGGTTTGTATTCCAGTTACGGAACAAATACTGTTTTTAGGGGGTTTTTTTCAGAAGGTGGGAGCAGATTAATTTTTTTTTTAGTTATTTTATGAGAAAAATTGATCAGAGTTACGAGCGAATTGACATGCGAACTCGGGTCCCGAAACGCATTAAGCTTGTATCTCAAAGTATTACTGTATGTATGTATGTATGTATGTGTGTATATATATATATACTGTGTATATATATATATATATATATATGTATATATATATATATATATATATACAGTATACTTATATATATAAATATTTATGAATATATATATACA
>NC_090746.1:39671026-39706026 GCF_036898095.1 Palaemon carinicauda | reverse complement strand
TGCTACCTCCGCGGTCATCTAAGGCACCGGAGGAAGCAGCAGGGCCTACCGGAACTGCGTCACAATTGCTCGCCATTCATTCCTATTTCTAGCACGCTCTCTTGCCTCTCTCACCTCTATCCTCCTATCACCCAGAGCTTTCTTCACACCATCCATCCACCCAAACCTTGGCCTTCCTCTTGTACATCTCCCATCAACTCTTGCATTCATCACCTTCTTTAGCAGACAGCCATTTTCCATTCTCTCAACATGGCCAAACCACCTCAACACATTCATATCCACTCTAGCCGCTAACTCATTTCTTACACCCGTTCTCACCCTCACCACTTCGTTCCTAACCCTATCTACTCGAGATACACCAGCCATACTCCTTAGACACTTCATCTCAAACACATTCAATTTCTGTCTCTCCATCACTTTCATTCCCCACAACTCCGATCCATACATCACAGTTGGTACAATCACTTTCTCATATAGAACTCTCTTTACATTCATGCCCAACCCTCTATTTTTCACTACTCCCTTAACTTCCCCCAACACTTTGCAACCTTCATTCACTCTCTGACGTACATCTGCTTCCACTCCACCATTTGCTGCAACAACAGACCCCAAGTACTTAAACTGATCCACCTCCTCAAGTAACTCTCCATTCAACATGACATTCAACCTTGCACCACCTTCCCTTCTCGTACATCTCATAACCTTACTCTTACCCACATTAACTCTCAACTTCCTTCTCTCACACACACTTCCAAATTCTGTCACTAGTCGGTCAAGCTTCTCTTCTGTGTCTGCTACCAGTACAGTATCATCCGCAAACAACAACTGATTAACCTCCCATTCATGATCATTCTCACCTACCAGTTTTAATCCTCGTCCAAGCACTCGAGCATTCACCTCTCTTACCACTCCATCAACATACAAGTTAAACAACCACGGCGACATCACACATCCCTGTCTCAGCCCCACTCTCACCGGAAACCAATCGCTCACTTCATTTCCTATTCTAACACATGCTTTACTACCTTTGTAGAAACTTTTCACTGCTTGCAACAACCTTCCACCAACTCCATATAACCTCATCACATTCCACATTGCTTCCCTATCAACTCTATCATATGCTTTCTCCAGATCCATAAACGCAACATACACCTCCTTACCTTTGGCTAAATATTTCTCGCATATCTGCCTAACTGTAAAAATCTGATTCATACAACCCCTACCTCTTCTAAAACCACTCTGTACTTCCAAGATTGCATTCTCTGTTTTATCCTTAATCCTATTAATCAATACTCTACCATGCACTTTTCCAACCACACTCAACAAACTAATACCTCTTGAATTACAACACTCATGCACATCTCCCTTACCCTTATATAGTGGTACAATACATGCACAAACCCAATCTACTGGTACCATTGACAACACAAAACACATATTAAACAATCTCACCAACCATTCAAGTACAGTCACACCCCCTTCCTTCAACATCTCAGCTTTCACACCATCCATACCAGATGCTTTTCCTACTCTCGTTTCATCTAGTGCTCTCCTCACTTCCTCTATTGTAATCTCTCTCTCATTCTCATCTCCCATCACTGGCACCTCAACACCTGGAACAGCAATTATATCTGCCTCCCTATTATCCTCAACATTCAGCAAACTTTCAAAATATTCCGCCCACCTTTTCCTTGCCTCCTCTCCTTTTAACAACCTTCCATTTCCATCTTTCACTGTCTCTTCAATTCTTGCGCCAGCCTTCCTTACTCTCTTCACTTCTTTCCAAAACTTCTTCTTATTCTCTTCATATGACTGACCCAGTCCCTGACCCAACCTCAGGTCAGCTGCCCTCTTTGCCTCACGTACCTTGCGCTTTACTTGCGCATTTTTCTCTCTATATTTTTCATACTTCTCTATACTATTACTCTGCAGCCATTCTTCAAAAGCCCTCTTTTTCTCTTCCACTTTTACCTTCACTCCTTCATTCCACCATTCACTGCCCTTCCTCATGCTGCCTCCAACAACCTTCTTGCCACATACATCACTTGCAATCCCAACAAAATTTTCTTTTGCTAACTTCCACTCCTCCTCTAAATTACCAGTTTCTCTTACTCTCACCTCGTCATATGCCATTTTCAACCTTTCCTGATATTTACTTTTTACCCCCGGTTTTATTAGCTCCTCAACCCTCACTAGCTCCCTTTTACATCCACCTACTCTATTCCCCCACTCTTTTGCTACAACTAGTTTTCCTTCCACCAAAAAATGATCAGACATACCGTTAGCCATACCCCTAAACACGTGCACGTCTTTCAATCTTCCAAACATTCTTTTAGTTATCAACACATAATCCATTGATGCCCTTTCTAAACATACTCTATTAAATAAAAAATAATAAATTCTGCAGAGGGACCTACCATTGTTGGTTGAGTAATAATGTGAAGGTGGAGACATGCGAGGTTCTGGAGAGGAATCCAAACTGTCTTCCATTTCACTATTTAATTGTCCTCCAGGAATTGAGCTTTCTGTTGTTTCTGTAATAGTAAGAGTATCTCCTCCAAGCTTGTCACCATCAGTGCTACTATCTGAAGAAGATATGGATACATATTTTTCTCTGACTGATTCAGGTACCTGAGTAACTCCTTTCTCTTCATCTTCAGTAGTCAATGATCCAAGTGCAGCAGGACCATCTACACATTCTGCCTGATCCTCATTATCAATAGGAGTTTCTCTATTTTCTTCCAAGTTTCCATTATCAACTTCCTCTTCATCAAGTAATGTATTTTCTGCTTCCAATGTTTTTACATCATCAAAGACTTGGTCCTCCTCTGGAGTTCTATCCTCATTATTTTTTTCACAGCTAATGCCTTCATCTGATACATCGGATTTTCTTTTCTCATCATCCGCTTCTTCTGAATTTGGACTCCCGGTGTTTTCCTCTTTTGTTTCACTTGCTGTATCCAATGTTGAAACACCTGATGTTGACATTGTAGCACCATCATCTATTGAAGTCTGTTGATAAAATAAATAAAATAATGATATGAGAATCAATTCTCAATCACTCTGTAATATAAGTTCACACCTACTAATTTGACAGAACTCAAAACATTAAAGTTGCCTTATATCAGATTAAAACTAGTGTACTGTAATTATTTTAATAAAAACCCATATCTTACAACGTAGCTAAATTTTCTGGTCACCAAATGCAAAAGATGTCCACCTTTTTTTGAAAAACAAACGAAAACCAGCATGCATATGGATATAAATATCCCTGTATCTTCAGTAGCCAGCTTTACCACCTTTCTTGACTGTTCAACACACAAATATCCTCTGAATTTTAACCATTTTCCTAAGGTTGAATTTCATTTTAGTATCAATTTATTAGATCATTCAATAATCTATAATTTCTGTACTTTCTTTGTTTCTTAATTTAGCTGTGGAAAAGAAAATTCATGGCTTTGATTAGAAATTATTTGTCAACTTGGTTTCTCCAGCAATGACCAAAAAATTTTTTAAAAGTTTTCTAAAAACAAATTACAGCACTACTATTACTGAGCTAATGTTACATTGTCCCATATTTTAGGGTATTTTTGTATTGCCAATGCTGTATTCATCTTCTTCACTAAACACCAAAGACGCTATTATCGTAGTGAAGCTGGATGTTAAAAGGCTAGATAAACAACAAAATTTAATTCTTGTATGCTTCAAAGACATAACAATATATATATATATATATATATATATATATACATATATATATATATATATATATATATATATATATATATATATATATATATATATATATATACATATATATATATACATATATATATATATATATATACATATATATATATACATATATATATATACATATATATATATATATATATATATATATATATATATACATATATATACATATATATATATATATATATATATATATATATATATATATACATATATATATATACATATATATATATACATATATATATATATATATACATATATATATATATATATATACATATATATACATGAATATATATATAATATATATATATATATATATATATATATATATATATATATATATATATATATATGAATTAATATCAACACAACATCGTGTTCAAATAGAAATAAATTTCTACCTCATACCTGGGATCGAACGCTAGCCCCTTCTAATGAAAGGCCAGGTCGAAACCAACCATGTCACGAGAGCCCATAAAAGAAATTGGAACCTGACCGCTACCAGCTGTCCGAGGATTTACCTGGCGAGACATCAGTCTCTTACCAGCGAGTTTTACCCAATTTCCCGGGCCACCACGTGACACAATTGGTAGTAATTCATTCAAATTACCCCTAATGAGTCAATATGGATTAATATCAACACAACATCGTGTTCAAATAGAAATAAATTTCTACCTCATACCTGGGATCGAACGCTAGCCCCTTCTAATGAAAGGCCAGGTCAAAACCAACCATGTCACGAGAGCCCATAAAAGAAATTGGAACCTAACCGCTACCAGCTGTCCGAGGATTTACCTGGCGAGACATCAGTCTCTTACCAGCGAGTTTTACCCAATTTCCCGGGCCACCACGTGACACAATTGGTAGTAATTCATTCAAATTACCCCTAATGAGTCAATATGGATTAATATCAACACAACATCGTGTTCAAATAGAAATAAATTTCTACCTCATACCTGGGATCGAACGCTAGCCCCTTCTAATGAAAGGCCAGGTCGAAACCAACCATGTCACGAGAGCCCATAAAAGAAATTGGAACCTGACCGCTACCAACTGTCAGAGGATTTACCTGGCGAGACATCAGTCTCTTACCAGAATTTCCCGGGCCACCACGTGACACAATTGGTAGTAATTCATTCAAATTACCCCTAATGAGTCAATATGGATTAATATCAACACAACATCGTGTTCAAATAGAAATAAATTTCTACCTCATACCTGGGATCGAACGCTAGCCCCTTCTAATGAAAGGCCAGGTCGAAACCAACCATGTCACGAGAGCCCATAAAAGAAATTGGAACCTGACCGCTACCAGCTGTCCGAGGATTTACCTGGCGAGACATCAGTCTCTTACCAACGAGTTTTACCCAATTTCCCGGGCCACCACGTGACACAATTGGTAGTAATTCATTCAAATTACCCCTAATGAGTCAATATGGATTAATATCAACACAACATCGTGTTCAAATAGAAATAAATTTCTACCTCATACCTGGGATCGAACGCTAGCCCCTTCTAATGAAAGGCCAGGTCGAAACCAACCATGTCACGAGAGCCCATAAAAGAAACTGGAACCTGACCGCTACCAGCTGACCGAGGATTTACCTGGCGAGACATCAGCTAGCGTTCGATCCCAGGTATGAGGTAGAAATTTATTTCTATTTGAACACGATGTTGTGTTGATATTAATCCATATTGACTCATTAGGGGTAATTTGAATGAATTACTACCAATTGTGTCACGTGGTGGCCCGGGAAATTGGGTAAAACTCCCTGGTAAGAGACTGATGTCTCGCCAGGTAAATCCTCGGACAGCTGGTAGCGGTCAGATTCCAATTTCTTTTATGGGCTCTCGTGACATGGTTGGTTTCGACCTGGCCTTTCATTAGAAGGGGCTAGCGTTCGATTCCAGGTATGAGGTAGAAATTTATTTCTATTTGAACACGATGTTGTGTTGATATTACAGTAATCCATATTGACTCATTAGGGGTAATTTGAATGAATTACTACCAATTGTGTCACGTGGTGGCCCGGGAAATTGGGTAAAACTCGCTGGTAAGAGACTGATGTCTCGCCAGGTAAATCCTCGGACAGCTGGTAGCGGTCAGGTTCCAACTTCTTTTATGGGCTCTCGTGACATGGATGGTTTCGACCTGGCCTTTCCTTAGAAGTGGCTAGCGTTCGATCCCAGGTATGAGGTAGAAATTTATTTCTATTTGAACACGATGTTGTGTTGATATTAATCCATATTGACTCATTAGGGGTAATTTGAATGAATTACTACCAATTGTGTCACGTGGTGGCCCGGGAAATTGGGTAAAACTCGTTGGTAAGAGACTGATGTCTCGCCAGGTAAATCCTCGGACAGCTGGTAGCGGTCAGGTTCCAATTTCTTTTATGGGCTCTCGTGACATGGTTGGTTTTGACCTGGCCTTTCATTAGAAGGGGCTAGCGTTCGATCCCAGGTATGAGGTAGAAATTTATTTCTATTTGAACACGATGTTGTGTTGATATTAATCCATATTGACTCATTAGGGGTAATTTGAATGAATTACTACCAATTGTGTCACGTGGTGGCCCGGGAAATTGGGTAAAACTCCCTGGTAAGAGACTGATGTCTCGCCAAGTAAATCCTCGGACAGCTGGTAGCGGTCAGGTTCCAATTTCTTTTATGGGCTCTCGTGACATGGTTGGTTTTGACCTGGCCTTTCATTAGAAGGGGCTAGCGTTCGATCCCAGGTATGAGGTAGAAATTTATTTCTATTTGAACACGATGTTGTGTTGATATTAATCCATATTGACTCATTAGGGGTAATTTGAATGAATTACTACCAATTGTGTCACGTGGTGGCCCGGGAAATTGGGTAAAACTCGCTGGTAAGAGACTGATGTCTCGCCAGGTAAATCCTCGGACAGCTGGTAGCGGTCAGGTTCCAATTTCTTTTATGGGCTCTCGTGACATGGTTGGTTTCGACCTGGCCTTTCATTAGAAGGGGCTAGCGTTCGATCCCAGGTATGAGGTAGATATATATATATATATATATATATATATATATATATATATATATATATATATATATATATATATATATATTTCTTTGTGTGATTTTGCCTGGGGCTCTGATCCCTAGATCAAGAATCCAGACATTAATGTATTAATTAACAAAAATTAAATGTTATGGATACTTTAAAATAAATGCTATTTCATGAAATAGCATCTTTTTTAAAGTATCCATAACATTTCATAAACAAAGCCTGTCAAAAGCCAAAGAAAACTTTTTATGGATTTATTAACAACAATGATTCTAATGTGAATAACCTCCTTATTTTACATTTTTTTCAAACAGTTTGTACCTCTACCTGGAATTTTCAAACCTTTTGGAATTAACGTAATTTAAAAAAACACACACTCAAGAATATAATGATAAAAAAATTTCCCCAAAGCCCATTAATGGATGTATTTACGAAATTCCATGCAATTGGTGTAATAAACGATATATTGGTCAAAGTGGCAAAGCACTAGAAACTCGATTAAAACAGCATAAATATAATATAAGAACAGGAAACATTGCCAGCAGTCTTTTTCAGCATATGAATTATTGCAACCACACTATAAATTGGAAAGCTGCTAAAGAACTTATATTTTGCAAAGATTTTGTTAAAAGAAATATTATTGGAACAGTTTTAATTAAGAAAATTTCGAAGATCTACTTAACACCAGTTTAGGTGTGTACAAACTGGAGGAAGTATTAGTAAACAATATTCTAAACAATTATAGCTTTTAAGTAATTTGTAATTTGCTAATTTTTGTTCTGTTTTACGTCATCACAGAGGATTCTTTGTATTCTAATTGTTTTTAAATCATAAGACCATGAAGAGGTGTAATAATAACACGAAAGCGGTAGTCCACTCTTCGTTTCCTTTTTCCTCCCGCCTGCTTTCATCTTGAGACATCACACGTTCCAGCAATTTGTCGTTAGTATATATATATGTATATATGTATATAAATATATATATATATGTATATATGTATATATATATAAATATATTTATACATATATATATACTTTTATATATATATATATATATATATATATATATATATATATATATGTGTGTGTGTGTGTGTGTATAGATGTATGTATGTATGTATGTATGTATGTATATATATATATATATGTATATATATATATATATATATATATATGTGTGTGTATAGATGTATGTATATATATATATATATATATATATATATATATATATATATATATATATATATATGTATATATAATATACTGTATATATATGCATATAATACATTTATATATTCATATACATAATATATAAATACATATATATTTATTTTGTATATATATATATATATATATATATATATATATATATATACTGTATATATATATATATACAAAATAAATATAGATATAAATCTTATTGTTATTTCTAGCTAATGTACAACCTCAGCAAAGAAATATGCGACCTACTGTCAGTGGCCAAAACACTTGTAAGTAGGCCATCGATTATGGAAGTGGCCTTCCCTATTACTAATAATTTTTCAGACAACCGCTATAACGTTTAAAACGTTTCCAGAAGGATAATATTACTTCCAAATCTTTACTCAGACAGTTGGTAAAGCAGGACGCTACAAGCCACATGAAAATGTCTGCCCCAAGTTTGAACTTTTGAAGTTCCACCGATTCAACTGTGAGAAGAAATGAATAAAAATATAAAATATTTTATGGTGAGTAACAGCATTAAAATAGATCTGTCCTACATATACAATGAAGAATGACTTATATGAACTTGTTTCACATTAAAATATTTACTGTAAGTTTGAACTTCTGAAGTTCCACCAATTCAACCGTGAGCTTTGGAAGACCATTCCACAATCAGGTCACAGCTGGAATAAAACTTTTAGAATACTGAGAAGTGTTGAGCATTATGATGGAGAAGGCAAGAATATAAAAAAAATATATGAATAATCCTATGTAACATCCATAAAGAAAAAAATGAACGACCGTGCCATAAATTAACATCACGATCAGGAATAAGAAACTTAATAGACTGCAAGCTCTTAGCAGTAAATTAAGATAAGAATCAGCAGCTGAGGATCAGAAAGAGGAAATAGGAAGAATGAAAGAATCAAAATATTTCTTCAAGATAGATTGATCACCAAAAATCTTCCTAAGTTTCTCAATAGGCTAATTGTTTATGCCATTAAAGAAGAAACAACTAAATGTGTTTTCCCGTATTAACTTGCAATCAAGAATCATAACTAAAAGTTTATAGGTGTTTTATATGGTTAAACAAAAATTATCAATGAAGAGATCTGGATGTTGAGGAGCCACTGTCATTGACCTACTTACACAATCATACTTTGAGTTTTGTTAGGGTTCAAATTCATGCCCCATAATTTGCACCAATCACTAATTTTAGCTAGATCTCTACATGGAGATTCAGGAACCTCAAATCTACATTCAGGATATACAATTGAGGCAAGTAGAGTATCACTATCTGCAGATGGAACAAGCTTGTTTCCTAGACCAAACCAAATATCATGCATATAAATATGAAAAGTAATGGGCCAAGAACACTACCCTGAGGAACACAAGATATCATATTGTATTCCTATACTCCCTATGATGCCCATTAACAACTACTCTTTGAAATCTATTACCTAAACATTCAATAATGACACAAAAAAAAAAAAGACCCTCACCTACTCCCAACTGTTTGAGTTTGACAACAAGGGCCTTATGATTTCCAGCTTGCTAAGTCCTAACACTGATCTTTACAACAGGCACAATGCAGTGCACATGCTAAGACTTATGGCATAAATGCATAGCGTATGCAATGGTATCTCCTGAGGGATAAAGATGGCTATGTAAAGGCATGTACCAAGGGATATTGATGTATTTAATTTGAGTATTAATCTTTTTGTTATAATTTACCATAGTTCTAACTAAATATAGAGAATCTATTAGGATATCTTCAAGTCTTTTTTCAACAACCAGAATTGTGAGGATAATAAAAATGTGTTAAAAATTACCACACTAAAGTAAACATGTTATGAACATGTGGCTGAGAATGTAAGTGAACAAAAATTCACCATCATCTGGAGTAATCCATGTGATGCAACCAACCAGCAGAACTGCTACATCACCAATATAAAAAACTTAAAAGCTATCTCCAAAATAAAAATTATATTGTTTAAGAGTGATTACTTTAGCAATATAAGAGATACAAGGATCCAACTACCAAAGTCGGATTTTGCCTCACATTCTAGGTGTTGTATAAAGCGACTAAGGTGAAGCTGCAGAAGAATTAAAGTAATGCAAGACACTGCAACTCACACAGAAGGAACTCAACTCTGTAAGGCACAGTGAACAATTACAACCCTTACTGAAGGAACACTAGGCCTATATAATAACCATTAGACCTGACTATGGAAGTAAGGTTAGTGTTAGTACCTGAGCAGACAAGCCTGACTTATCATTTACTCCATAGAAAATAATTACTTTCTCTCTGTAATTCCCCTTGAACTAAAAGTTACTTTCCTTGGCCGTTATGAGCAAAGTTCACACGGCAGTGATTCTGCTTACAACAGAGAATCTTAATTGCTGAGCAGTGTATATTCTCTGGTTCCATTAACACTTACTTGGAATGTAATTCATGAGAGGAACTATGAGATACAGTATTGTACTCCTCAAAACTGTTATTTAAAACCCAGTGCTTTTCCTCGTACCAAATGAGTAGGTACTAGATTAAAACAAAGTAAAAACTAGAAAGTGAGAGACATTTTGACAAGACAATGCAATGGAGAAAACTGAAGAATAGGCAACTCCCAGCGTGCTACATATTACTAACCGCTAAATTCTCTCATTACTTTACTAGGGGCACGCATCTTTTTGAAAGGAAAGAAAATGGGAAAATCTTTTATAAATTTTTGGGGTAAATGTCAATAAAACAAGCTTTTATAAAGTTTGGGGATAAATGTAAATAAAACAAGCTTCTGGAGAAGAAGCAATATGAACATCAGGGGAGGGTCATTGGCATATATAACGCTAAATTTCCAGAATAGAATAGAATAACTGAACACAAACACTTGAAATAATTTAATAATTCGTCAGACTTTGCTATATTGTCAATGTACACCTCATTACGTACCTTTCTAAAGGTTGATGTACCATCATGCAACACCAGTGATGACACAGACAAGGATTCAGATTCAGAGGTAGGATAGGGGGAATTACTGCGACTGCTGGCATCTTGACTGAAAATCACAACAAAAATTGCCTTTAAAATAAAGTAAATATGTGTCATCAAGTTGTGTTTCTTATTTTTCATTTGTCATTCAATGTTAAACAGATTTTTCATTACGATATATTTATTATGAACAATAAACGCATATATTCTCAATTCTGCTTCACCCTAATAGTTCAAAAAACAATCGCCCATAATTTTATAGGAAGAAACCAAGACTAAACCATTTGAAATTCAGAGTACTTAAACCTAGAATTTACCCATAGACTGTAAGCAAAATTTTAAATTGCTCTCACTCTGAAATGTCATCCGTAGAGATTTTTCTAACGTAGATTATAATATTTATCAATTAAATCTTTTAATTTTTACTGTATTCTATATAAGATAATGATTATTGAAATTAATACAAAGCCACCAAGTTTGGAAACACTTTCTGTATAAAAACCTAATACAGTACTGCATAAAAAAAATTACACAAAAATTCTCTCTGGCGACTGATAATCCTAAATGAGAATGAATAAAAATGATAAACATAGAATCTTGTTGACAAGACAAGAGAGAATTAATAAAAATGAAATAAATCAATTGCAGATACAGTACTGTATATGCATACTCTCTCATTAGCATACAAATAGAAACCCTTGAAATGCTTGACAAATATCAGTGTCCTGTATAAATATGAAAGTAGAGAAAATAGGAAAAAATAGTAAACTAACAGAACTAAAGACTTCTATTAATGAGACTAAATTTGTTTCAAATTGAACACATTACTGTACTTTAAATTAGCCTTCAATCATAATCCTCACCATTCATAGACAGTTCATTCCCTATTCCAATGAAAATTGTCCACTAGCTGCGTAAAAAAAAAAAATCTTAATTTCTTAGGTGTCTATCCTTTTGGTAAAAAATCTTTCCACTTTCATAAACCTTTTCCAATAATATTTAACAAGGGTTATCTATTTAGCACTCAAATTTCCTTTAATTATTCAAACAATCACTCCTATATAAATAATAATTTTATTTTGCTCCAGTGAAAATTAATTTTTTATAAATCATTGATGGTGGTTCACTTTATGGATATGTGGAGTTTACAGCCCCTTTTCATCATCAACCTAAGTTAGGCTTGGCTAAATGTGAGTACAGTACTGTAATGATTTGTTGGTGTAAAATGTGAACACTGCTTTCAGACAGCTGGTTGCAAGGTAGCAGTTAGGTACTAATAAAACGGAGAGGTGAATGTAACTAACTTTATTCAACAAGATAACGAGAGCAACAATGGGACAAAATTCCAACAATGTGAAACATGCAACGGAAAGCTTAGATATGTTTTTCTATTATCTGGCCGGGAAAGAGCGAGAGATAAAAGAAAAAATAGCATAAGTGTATGAGCGTGTATAAAATACATGTGCGTCACATGGCTTCCCCCGACCACAAAAAACCTACATAGGAAATAGGGCGCCCTGCCCTAGACAGGTGAACTGTAGGCAGGTCATCTTGCAGGATCTAAGCAGGATTTTGGCGATCAATGGAGACCCAAGTCTTCTTTGCCCCGAATGTTAATTACGAAACCCTTCGATTTACGACAGATAACGAGGCAAGGGCCTGTGTAAGGGGGTGTCAGCGATGGCTTGCAAGTGTCGGTGCATACAAAGATATGTCCTACAGTGCTTAGATCTTTCGGTATGTGTTGCTTCACTGGGGCTTGTAAGTCAGGCGGCAGGGAGTAAATTTCGCCACAATGTGATATAGGCATTGGTGATTGTCGGAGGAGGTTACAGGCAGATAAAATTTAGCGGGGACGACCAACGGGTTGCCATACAGCATTTCAGCTGCCGAGACATCCAGGCCATCCTTAGGTGTACTCTTTAATCCAAGGAAGACACAGGGAAGCTAATTAAAGCAGTTGGAGTCATTAAAGCGAGACAAAGCAACTTTGAGAGTGCAATGAAAACAACTTTGAGAATGCAATGAAAACATTCAACCATTCCGTTGGCTGCAGAGTTGTAGACGGTTGTCCGATGTAGGGTGATGCCCAAGAGATTTGCTAATGATGTCCACAATTGAGAGATGAAAGTGGGACCCCTTTCATTGGTAAAATGCTTATAGAGATACCAAATCTCACTATCCAACCTGAGAGTAAGGTGGATGTACATGAGGAGGACGTTACAGTTTGCATATTGATGTCTTCTGGCTAACAAGTGGAGTGGTCAATAATGGTAAACAAGTAATGGTGTTCTTGTGATGTGGGTAGGGACCTACTATGTCGACATGAATGTGGGTAAAACGATGCTGAGGTTTATGAAAGGTACCCACTCCTGAATTTGTGTCTCAATGTATTTTTTAAGTTTGAGATGAAGTAAAAGGCACAGACCGAATCCTTAGCATCTTAGTAATGCTGTGTCTAATGAACATCATTTTCAGTAACCGAGTAGTAGATCAGCGTGAGGGATGTGAGAGGCCATGGATGAAATTAAACATCTGTTAGGGGCAGGTATCCACAGCCATGGCCTACCAGTACTGACGTCACAAAGGATGGTAGTGTTGGAGTCGTCGAAGGCAACATATTCTCATTGGAGGGATGTGCAGGATGTCCTGCATGTTTGGTACTCTGGATCTTGACATTGGGCTCCTGCCAAGGTGTTGTGATCCAATCCCAGGTGAATGGCAGTCAACGTGTTTTTTGACATGACATCGGCAACAGGATTCAATTTCCCAGGGACGTGTTGAAGGGCGCAGATATATTTAGCCACGGCGGAAATGTCAGCATTGAAACGCAGACCAGGCGTTGGACTGTCAAGTGAAGACATGCACCAGGGGCATGTGGTCCATGGAAATCACGAAGGGCATACCCTCAAGGAAGTGGCTAAAGTGAAGTACAGTCAAATGCACCGCCAGCAATTTGCAGTCAAAGGTAGAGTAACTGGATTCTGCCTTAGACAGTTTTGTACTGAAGACCAAAGGGTGAGGCAAGCCGTTGATCACTTGCTCGAGTACTGCACTAATAGCAACATTGGTGGCATCAGCAGAGAGAAGGAGAGGGGTGAGTACCATGGGAAAAGTGAGAGCAGCAGCAGTTGTTAAAGTATTCTATGCATAAAAGGCCACTTCCTGAATAGACCCCACTTCAGGTCTTTTGATTTCCCTTGGGAAACGTAGAGGCGGCCAAGAAAGGCAGTAATGGCTGACAGTAACCAGTGATAATAGTTTATCATGCCCAAGAATTCTTGTAGTGCTTAGACGGTCGAGGGCGTGAGGAAGTTCTGAACAACTGATAACTTCTCAGGGAGGGGGTGGATGTCATCAGGAATGCTGCGGTACTGTAAGAACAATACTTCGGTGGCACCAAAGGTACACTTGTCGTACCAGATTACAAGGCCGTTCTGTTGTAGGCGGTCAAGAAAGATAAGTAGGTGACAGAGGTGTTCCTCTTTGGAGGAAGAGAACACAAGCTAGTCGTCCACGTAACATACGGAAAAGGGGAAGTGCCCTAAGATCCAATCCATGAAGCATTGAAAAGTGGCCCCAGCATTAAGAAGGCCAAGACAGGAATAACTGAATGTGTATGTACCCAACGGAGTGGTGATGGCTGTCTTGGGAATGTCTTCTGAGTTCATGGGCCCTGATAATACCTATTCTTTGTGCAAGTAGGAGGTAAAATATATATATATATATATATATATATATATATATATATATATATATATATATATACAAACAATCATTCGCTAACTATCCTTGTTCTTCGGCGCGCACCGCGGACACACAAACACACATACTCTCTCGCGCACGTGCGATCTAGCAAAACTAAAGCAAATGAAATTCTCTCTCTCTATTTGACAAAACTAAAAACAAATAAACACACTTTCTCTCTCTTGCAATTTGACAAAACTTAAGTAAATAAACACACACACACACTCTCTCTCTCTCTCTCTCTCTCTCTCTCTCTCTCTCTCTCTCTCTCTCTCTCTCTCTCTCTCTCTCTCTCTGAGTTGTATTTGTGTGCCGGTGAAGTGAACACTTGTGCGTCCCTAAAAATATCCTGATTTAACGCGGATAACAAAAAGGCTATCGAGTGAAATATAGCAACAAGTTTTCGTGAATAGTCGGTGATTAGTTTGAGGGCAGAAAAGTGAGATAAATCGTCGGCATAGGATAGTTATCTTGTGAATTAATGAAAATCTGATTAAGATGGCATTGTATAACACAGGCAACTCGTGGAGAGATATCGCTGGAGTCAGCAAAGGCAACTTTCATGAGTTGGCGAAACAGGAGCTCGACCGATTGACGACAGATGTCACTAACAACTCCAACCAGTGTGACGGAAAAATATTCGCAGACATATTGAAACAATATGATCCAATAGACTGGAACAAATCTGCGGAAAACATCAATAAATAATTGAAGAAATTCCAAAGAAAATCCAAGTGTTAAAGAGACTTATAAAGAAAGTCTACATCAATCAACACATTCCATCAAAGAACAATAACAAGTCCAATATGGTGAATATGCTGATTGATGCATTGGGAAAAAGAATGCCAAAATGGTGTAATACATGTAAGATATGGTATTCCATTAATAATCCTCAACAACTGATTAGAAAATGCAATGCCTGTAATGTTCCAACACACCCCACATGTGCTGAAATACAGCAAAAAATAAAAAATAGACACACAAAGGTATTCTGCTCAACATGCTTAGTCTGGATAGAAAATATAATTAAGTCGAGACTAAAGCTGCAATTAGTTGAAGAAGAAGAAGAAGAAGAAGAAGAAGAAGAAGAAGAAGAAGAAGAAGAAGAAGAAGAAGAAGAAGAAGAAGAAGAAGAAGAAGAAGAAGAAGAAGAAGAAGAAGAAGAAGAAGAAGAAGAAGAAGAAGAAGAAGAAGAAGAATGAACAGGAAATGTGTAAGGATGCAGAGGAAATCATTGATATAACTTATGATGCCATCCAACAACATACTTATGAAGAAATAAATTATCAGATGGAAACAAATAATAGACCCAAGAGACTCTACCCGGACCTACATACTTTTAGGGAAGAGCAAAAACAAGAAAAAAAAGAAAAGAAAGATATAGTCTGTAATAGGCTGAAAAGAGGGAATTGCAAATTTGGCGAAAGATGCTACTACAAGCATCCAAAGATATGCCATAATTATGAAATATATGGTAAATGTGCGTATTTAGACGGATATGGAGACGAATGCAGAGATCTCCATCCAAAAATATGCAAAACCCTAAAAGAAGGAAAAGGATGCAGTTTCAACAAAAAATGTCGATATATGCATCCTGCAACTATGAATGAGAGTAAGAAAACTCAGCAAACTGAAAAGAAAAACAAAAATGAAACAAAAAAAAGAAACAAAAAAGCAGGCCGCGTATATACCGCACTATGCACCAAAAAAGGCCTTTCAACCTAAATCTCCACAAATAGAGCCCAACTACAAAGAATGCATATATAATGCCAGGGGTTGGTGCAGATATGGGGATAATTGCAGGTTTACACACAAAAATAAGTATGAAGGCGAAAGAACAAATATTATGGAAAAGTTGGATTTTTTAATGGCAGAATTCCGAGAAATGAAGAAAAGAACATCATATCAGAACAGGAAGGAAGCATGGGAGAATCCATATTATTACCAATATTAAATAATGGAAATGAAACACAAACCATAATAGTGATGAATGCACAGGGTTTAGTCACGAGTAACTCTAAAAGGAAAATAGAGTTCCTAGAAGAACTAACCCAAATTGAAAAAATAGATATATTAAATATAAGTGAAACATGGTATTCCCAAGAGACTGGCAGTGATGACCAGATAAAGGGTTTCCAAACTTATAGATCAGACAGAAAAAATAGGAATCAAGGGGGAACCGCAATATATGGAAGAGACATAAATCAAGAAAAAGTCTGTGAAAAATACAGCAACACAGAATGTGAATTGATTGCGGTAGAATTTGAATTTGAAAAACTAGTGAATATTGTAGTTTACAGACCCCCAAATACTAAGGAGTTTGACATAATAATAGAAAAAATAGATGATATATGTAGAAACCATAAAGACTGGAATATACTCCTATCCGGAGATTTTAACTTTCCTTTCGTGGATTGGAAAGAACGGATAGAAGAAAGTGGTTGTATGTATACATATAAAAAAGAGAGTAATAGTAGCGCAGAAGATAAGAGGCAATTTGAAAAGCTTCAAGATATGCTATTAGAACATAATATGCAACAAATAAACCACATTCCAACAAGAAAGGAAAATGTCCTAGATCTAGTATTTGTGAATGAAGTGAATTATGTTAAAGAAATAATAGTGTATAACACGGGAATTTCAGACCACAATGTCATAGAATTGATAGTTCATTCCAAAGCAAGTGATCACAGAATTAATAAAAGCACAAAACTTTGGGAAGGATATGGAAAATATAACTTTTACAGTAAGAATATAAAATGGTCAGAAATAAATGAAGAACTGAATAAAGAATGGAAAAATGTATTTATAAGTGATAATATACAGGTAAATACGGACATACTGTACAAAATACTGGAGAAAATTGTAATGTACCGAAAAAAACAATAAACAAAAGACGTGCATACCAAGAGACAGAAGGATCTTATTTCAGAAAATTAGAAAGTGGAAGAAAAATCTTGCAAAAGAAAAAAATGTGTGGAAAATGAGGGAAATAAAATGTAAGATAGAAAATGCAGAACAAAAGATTATACAGTCGAAAGAAAATGAAAAAGGGGACTTAGAAGAAAGGACACTTCAAAATATAAAAAGAAACCCCAAAGTACTTTACTCCTATGCAAAAAAGATGAATAAAAGGAGAATAGAAATAGGCCCTCTAAGAATTGAAGGACAGCTAACGAATGAAAAAAAGGAAATATGCAACATATTAGCAGAAAAATATAAGAGTGAGTTCACGCCAAGAATTGCGAATGAGAATAATGAAACAGAAATGAGAGAAGAAAATGTCGAATATCTAACGGATATAGATATTAATGAAGCAGATACAGTGAACCCTCGCTACTTCGCGGTTCGACCATCGCGGATTCACCACTTCGCGGATTTTTTCCATAACCCATATATATACAGTAATATATATATATATATATATATGTATGCATGTATTTATGTATATATGTAGGTATGTATATGTGTATACATATAAATATATATATATATATACACACACACACACACACACACATATATATATATATATATATATACTGTATATATATATATATATCTAAAGTAGGAAGATGTGATGTAGTTCTAAGGGAAAAGTATGGGAAATATGTCTGGGTAATAAGCAAAGCTCTACCTCCAGTTTGTTTCTACATTATGATCAGAGATAAATGTAAACAAAACATTGGTTGCCATTTTTTATCGTGCTTTTTAGCATGTTTAGGAAATGCATGATATAAAATCACCTTTAATATTTGTGCCTGTTTTAGTTTAGGGTACTGTAGTACATGCATTAAGTGTTCTGTACATTAAAGGGTAGTTTGTTAACAGTACTACGTACAATGGAAGGTTTTAAAAGTCTGAATATATATGTTGAATAAATAGGTAAATATGGTGTCACTACTTCGCGGATTTTCACCTATCGCGGCCGCGACTGGAACCTATCTACCGCGATAAACGAGGGTTCACTGTATTGTCACGGCTATAAACGAAATTAAAAATGGATCGGCAGCCGGACCAGATGGAGTTCCAGCGATTTTGTTAAAAAAAACTGCAAGCACTATCGCGAAGCCGCTTGCAATACTGCTAAGACAGAGTATAGATATGAGCGAGATATATGTTAAACATAAATTAGCTTATATAACCCCTATCTTCAAAAGTGGATCAAGACTAGAGGCAAGCAATTATAGACCTGTTAGTCTAACATCACATATTATGAAAGTGTATGAGAGGGTAATAAAAAAGAAAATAATGAACCATTTGGTCAAAAATAATTTGTTTAATATGGGTCAACACGGTTTCGTACCTGGAAAAAGTACACAGACTCAACTGATAGCACACTATGAAAACATATACAATAATATGATAAATGAAAAAGACACAAATGTGATCTATCTAGATTTTGCAAAAGCCTTTGACAAGGTAGACCATAACATATTGGAGAAAAAAATGAGAAAGCATATTATTGTGGGAAAGATAGGAAAATGGGTAAAAGAATTCCTGCAAAACAGAAAACAGATAGTGGTTGCAAATGACAAGAAATCAGATGAAGCCCAGGTAATATCTGGTGTGCCCCAAGGTACGGTATTAGCTGCACTGCTATTTGTTATTATGATCTCAGACATAGACTGTGATGTTGAAAACTCCGTAGTGAGAAGTTTCGCCGATGACACAAGAATAAGTAGAGAAATTACTTGTGATGACGATAGGAACTCACTACAAAGAGATCTAAACAAAATATATGAATGGGCGGAGATAAATAGGATGGTATTTAACTCCGATAAATTCGAATCAATAAATTATGGAAACAGAGAAGGAATGGTGTATGCATACAAGGGACCTAATAATGAGACAATCACAAACAAGGAAGCAATTAAAGACCTTGGTGTAATTTTAAATAGGAATGTGTTATGCAACGACCAAATAGCAACACTGTTGGCTAAATGTAAAGCAAAAATGGGAATGTTATTCAGACACTTTAAAACAAGAAAAGCTGAACACATGATAATGCTTTACAAAACTTATGTGCGTAGTACACTCGAGTACTGCAATGTGATATGGTACCCACACTACCAAAAGGATATTGCACAAATAGAGAGTGTACAAAGGTCCTATACTGCTAGAATAGAAGAAGTTAAGGACCTTGACTACTGGGAAAGACTGCAATTTTTTAAAACTATACAGTCTAGAAAGGAGAAGAGAACGCTACATGATAATACAAGCATGGAAGCAAATAGAAGGAATTGCTGAAAACATCATGGAGCTTAAAATATCAGAAAGAGCAAGCCGAGGTAGTTTAATAGTGCCAAAAAGCATTCCAGGTAAACTGAGAAAGGCGCACAGGACATTAATCCACTACGCACCAGCATCGATAATGCAGCGACTATTTAATGTGCTGCCAGCTCATCTAAGAAACATATCAGGAGTGAGCGTAGATGTGTTTAAGAATCAGCTCGATAAATACCTAAGATGCATCCCAGACCATCCAAGACCGGAAGATGCAAAATACACCGGAAGATGCATTAGCAACTCTCTGGTGGATATACGAGGTGCCTCACACAGAGGGACCTGGGGGAACCCAAACAAAAAATAAGACAATAAGGGGGTCTCTCTCTCTCTCTCTCTCTCTCTCTCTCTCTCACAACTCTCTCTCTCTCTCTCTCTCTCTCTCTCTCTCTCTCTCTCTCTCTCTCAATTTGGCAAACAAAAAAAATAAATTAAAATAAAATTAATCCTCCACAGAGTCCAACTCTTAACAGACTAAGTCTGTACCCAATGGGTCTGCAAGAGAGGGATGGCGTCTAAAATTTGAAGCATATACAGTACAAAAACAGGTCAATGTTCTAATAATGGTCATCAACAAAATTCAGATAGCGGAAGAAGAGAAATACTGAAATAAAGCGCAATGCTTATAGAGGTCCAGTCTTAGTCTGGTATCTCAGGGTGAATAATCCTCCACCACAATTGCCCAGCCCATCATTGAAACTCTCACGCCCCTCTAATGAAGCCAAGTGCTGGACCATCAGAAGGGGCATTCCTAAGAACTGTACCACAACTGTCTAGAACATTTAGCTAAGACAGTGTCGTGCTTTTTCAGAACAATTTCCTCAAAGGAAAACATTCTGGTGGAGGAGGAACTCCATGGCTTTAGCGCCAGATCTTGAAAGTTCCTTGAACTGTTCTCATACGTTCTTGTCTTTGAGGTTCTTAGAAACTGCAAAACAAGAGTGCTCCAGACCAGTGGTCTATCCACAAACAAGTCTGAATGGCTGAAATGGCAGCTACCTCTATGTTAGCCAGTTCCAGTCCTGAAATCGTGATTGGTAAGTTTGGTAGTCTTTCCGCTGGAACTGTAGGTACTAAGTTAGCCACAACTGGGTCAAAGGGAAGTAGGTTCTGAAAGGCACCACAGTTAACGTAAAAACTGTTTCTGACATGACAGAGGTAAAGCGGAAGTTTTGATTATCTACTTGTTTTAGTGAGTTTTCAGCAGAGGAGATTTGAGTATTCAAAAATTAAAGTACAGTATGTCCTTAGTCTGGTTGGATAGGGCCACATTAAACCTCAGTCCAGGGCTCTGAGACTGCGAGGAGGTATTGACAATAGCACACTGTCTGTGCTAAGGGACGCTCATCTAAACCTCTTGAATGGCAAATGAGGCTCATGCTCTTAATGAAGTGAGAGGCTTCTGAGCTTAATACCAGGGCCTCAATGGGGGGTACACCCAACACAGCTTGTACTCATGCGTGCCATGAGGTTTTTTCGGGTTGTCATCAAAACTGATGATATCCTGGTGAGAATGTTCTGTCTTAACAGAAATCTTTACTTTTCCTCAAACCTCCTTCCTTTTCCTTGAGTAATAATGAGAAAAGGAGGGAGAGGAGTGGAAAGAGTCTAGTTCGCTTCCATTGCAAGTATGTTCATCTCTATATCCTGAACGGGAAGCGGAGGAGTTAAAAAAAGTCTCTCAGAACTCGTTTTATGAGGTGACAAAGTTCTAAACACTGACATCTTGAATGCCTACAGCGAGGGCGACATCTACGTTGTCTGCTGATCAGTTCTTCTATGTCCGATGGGGGAGTGATGCTTAGGAAGGGGGGAAATTTTCTGCACCCCTTATCTGCTTTCTGTACCTGTAAAGAATTATCTGAAAGTGCGAACGGTGTCTATCTAGATGATTAGCGAGTCTGTTTCTAGTGTAAGACAGAGGGTTCTTATCTGCGTAAGGTGAGGTTTTATTGCGTTGGTTCTTGGCTAAGAATTTATAAAACTCATGGGGAACTCTGGATTTATGTGGAGATGATTTACTATACCCTCTAACATCAGATGGATATATAGTCCCAAATCTTTTTAGCTTCATTATGATGCAGAGGAATACTCTCACGCGTCAAGATGGAGGCGCAGCCAGTGAAGTCCTGATGCTTAGGGGTGAAAACTTAGTTGGATCTGTCGGCCTGCCTAGACTGCGGGGGAATTATTTTACGCACAGAGAAGGCAGCACTTAGTGATGTCACCTTGTTTAGATACGTCATCCTCCATAACAGAAACCTTAGAGGGCTTCTGGCATGAAGAACTAAGTGAGGAGATAACCTTCCATTCCTTCTCACTGCTAACCGAAGGCAGAGGAGGAGAACAATCTGTCTTGGCTCGCTTCTTACGGCAAGAACGATATCTATCCCACTGAGAGGATGACCACTCCCTACAATACTCGCATGGAGATTCTGCCTAACATCTTTTTCCTCAACATAACGGACATACTGAGTGAGGATCCACTTCTATCCGGCTCATGAAGGTACTACGGGCCACCACTATAGCCTGGCAGGAAGGAACGTAACGAATTTGACATAGTCGAAAGGCACACATCCTAAACTCACAAATAATGAATAACCAAGTGATAAGGAATGTCAAAGCCACAAAGACACAAGCACTATAGGGACGACGAGTGGGCGATTCAGTTGTCTGGGCGTAGGACTGAAGGCAGGCACGTCCGACTACCTCCATGGCCAGAAGCATTGTGAGTAACTGCTTGATACAAGCGGGATGCTTCATGGGCAGCATTTTGCAATCAACGCAACATAACGTAATCTACCGATTGTTTTTTATTGTCTGGCAGTAGAAAACAAAACTAGAAGTAACCCCACTAAGGGGGCCGGCCAGCTAATGCTGTTTTTTAAGGAGAGGACTTTGACATTCATACCACTTAATAAGGTGACAGGACATATCCAAACTTCATAGGATTTTTGCCTTTGACCCTCTCCCTCGATAATTAATACTAAGATCTAGGATTACTACCCTATATAGACCCGATGTTGACCTCTAATCAAATGAGGAGTTTTTCTATTAAAGTAAATTTTTATTTAAAGATATAATTTTTTTTATGGTAAAAAGTAAACCCTAAAAATCAGGTGAAAAAGTTGAGAAAAAAAATATGAAACAAAAATTGGAAAAAAGGGGCAATATTTGATTATTCTATAATGTCTTTCTAAGTTATATATCAAATTTCAATAATATATCTTTGAAACTAAGGGAGAAGATAGAATTTGAAGGTCAATAAGTATAGTTTTGAAATACGGGCATTCAAAGTTTTTCTTTGTATTTTTATAAAAATATCAATGAATCATGATTATTATGAGTTTTATGTTCCTTTTTGGATATTAATAAACCAAAACAATATTATTCATCATAATTTAGTCATAAATGAAGATCCCTTTGCTCAATATCTTGCTTCTTTGGGTGAGACAGTTGCTCCTTCATTAACTCTCTCCTTCATTAACTCTCTCCTTCATTAACTCTCTCCTTCATTAACTCTCTCCTTCATTAACTCTCTCCTTCATTAACTCTCTCCTTCATTAACTCTGCTAACCTCGCCGATATTACCCACATCTGAACTCATATTAGAGCAAATTTTCTTCTTTCTTATATTAGCGAGATGTTGAAATTGTATTTTCCTCTTCGGCACGAGGAAATTCTTCCCGAAACCATTGAGTGAATGTCAGGAGGTCAAACTCAAAATGTGTACTTTCTATGAGGTTTGTGCTACGAATGAAGGCCGAAGGGTCTAATCGCCATGTAATCCATCGTCTTGTGACTCATGAAATCTATACAGATGCCATTGCTCACAATTTATTTTATATTAAAATGTAATAATTATAAAAATTTATGATAACATAAGAAATACTGCATTTTTTTCTAGGGAACAATGTTTTTGGTTTATTGAGTTACTTTTAATAATTTCCTTATAACCATGAAAGTAAGAGGAATTTTGACAAAATATATTGTAAACACATTCTCCATTGCCATACAAAGCTAAGTGAATTACTTCAGGATTTTGTGTTTTTCTTCTTATACCCCATATATTGGGATACTGGCCAGGCCCCTTGAATGACGTAAAAGTTTGTATCCGCATTGGAAAAAAGAAATGATTTCAAATATAAGCATGATTTTCATACTGGAATAATTTTCATATGCACTTACCTTTAAATATGTTATTTTCATTAGTAAAATAAATTTTTGAATATACTTACCCGATGATCATGTAGCTGTCAACTCCGTTGCCCGACAGAAATCTACGGTCGGGATACGCCAGCGATCGCTATCCAGGTGGGGGTGTACTCACAGTGCCATCTGTGGTCAGGTACTCAAGTACTTCTTGTCAACAAGAACTCAATTTTCTCCTCGGTCCACTGGTTCTCTATGGGGAGGAAGGGCGGGTTCTTTAATTCATGATCATCGGGTAAGTATATTCAAAAATTTATTTTACTAATGAAAATAACATTTTTCAATATTAATCTTACCCGATGATCATGTAGCTGATTCACACCCAGGGTGGTGGGTGGAGACCAGCATACATGTTAACAAAGAAGCTAAGTATCCCGTATTTCATTTTATTAGTTATTCAAAATAACAAATATAAAATAAATAAGTACCTGGTAAGGAAGTCGACTTGAACCATTACTCTGCCTTTATTAAGTACGTCTTCCTTACTGAGCGTAGCGGTCCTCTTAGGATGCTGAACGACTCTTAGGTGCTGAAGTATAAAGGGCTGCAACCCATACTAAAGGACCTCATCACAACCTCTAACCTAGGCGCTTCTCAAGAAAGAATTGACCACCCGCCAAATCAACCAGGATGCGGAAGGCTTCTTAGCCGACCGTACAACCCAAAAACAACAATAAAAAGTATTCAAGAGAAAGGTTAAAAAGGTTATGGGATTATGGGAATGTAGTGGCTGAGCCCTCACCTACTACTGCACTCGCTGCTACGAATGGTCCCAGGGTGTAGCAGTTCTCGTAAAGAGACTGGACATCTTTGAGATAGAATGATGCGAACACTGACTTGCTTCTCCAATAGGTTGCATCCATAACACTCTGCAGAGAACGGTTCTGTTTGAAGGCCACTGAAGTAGCCACAGCTCTCACTTCATGTGTCCTTACCTTCAGCAAAGCAAGGTCTTCTTCCTTCAGATGAGAATGTGCTTCTCTAATCAGAAGCCTGATGTAGTAAGAAACTGCGTTCTTAGACATTGGTAGAGAAGGCTTCTTGATAGCACACCATAAGGCTTCTGATTGTCCTCGTAAAGGTTTTGACCTTCTTAGATAGTACCTAAGAGCTCTAACTGGGCAAAGTACTCTCTCCAGTTCGTTCCCCACCAAGTTGGACAGGCTTGGGATCTCGAACGACTTAGGCCAAGGACGTGAAGGAAGCTCGTTTTTAGCCAAAAAACCGAGCTGCAAGGAACATGTAGCCGTTTCAGATGTGAAACCTATGTTCCTGCTGAAGGCGTGGATCTCACTTACTCTTTTAGCTGTTGCTAAGCACACGAGGAAAAGAGTTTTTAATGTGAGGTCCTTAAAAGAGGCTGATTGGAGCGGTTCAAATCTTGATGACATAAGGAACCTTAGGACCACGTCTAGATTCCAGCCTGGAGTGGACAACCGACGTTCCTTTGAGGTCTCAAAAGACCTAAGGAGGTCCTGTAGATCTTTATTGGTGGAAAGATCCAAGCCTCTGTGGCGGAAAACCGCTGCCAACATACTTCTGTAACCCTTGATCGTAGGAGCTGATAGGGATCTTACGTTCCTTAGATGTAACAGGAAGTCAGCAATCTGGGTTACAGTGGTACTGGTTGAGGAAACTGCATTGGCCTTGCACCAGCTTCGGAAGACTTCCCATTTAGACTGATAGACTCTGAGAGTGGATGTCCTCCTTGCTCTGGCAATCGCTCTGGCTGCCTCCTTCGAAAAGCCTCTAGCTCTTGAGAGTCTTTCGATAGTCTGAAGGCAGTCAGACGAAGAGCGTGGAGGTTTGGGTGTACCTTCTTTACGTGAGGTTGACGCAGAAGGTCCACTCTTAGAGGAAGAGTCCTGGGAACGTCGACCAGCCATTGCAGTACCTCTGTGAACCATTCTCTCGCGGGCCAGAGGGGAGCAATCAACGTCAGCCGTGTCCCTTTGTGAGAGGCGAACTTCTGAAGTACCCTGTTGACAATCTTGAACGGCGGGAATGCATACAGGTCGAGATGGGACCAATCCAGCAGAAAGGCATCCACGTGAACTGCTGCTGGGTCTGGAATCGGAGAACAATACAACGGGAGCCTCTTGGTCATCGAGGTAGCGAACAGATCTATGGTTGGCTGACCCCACAGGGCCCAAAGTCTGCTGCAAACATTCTTGTGAAGGGTCCACTCTGTGGGGATGACCTGACCCTTCCGGCTGAGGCGATCTGCCATGACATTCATATCGCCCTGAATGAACCTCGTTACCAGCGTGAGCTTTCGATCTTTTGACCAAATGAGGAGGTCCCTTGCGATCTCGAACAACTTCCTCGAATGAGTCCCTCCCTGCTTGGAGATGTAAGCCAAGGCTGTGGTGTTGTCGGAGTTCACCTCCACCACCTTGTTTAGCTGGAGGGACTTGAAGTTTATCAAGGCCAGATGAACCGCCAACAACTCCTTGCAATTGATGTGAAGTGTCCTTTGCTCCTGATTCCATGTTCCCGAGCATTCCTGTCCGTCCAATGTCGCACCCCAGCCCGTGTCTGATGCGTCCGAGAAGAGACGGTGGTCGGGGGTCTGAACAGCCAAAGGTAGACCTTCCTTGAGAAGAAGGCTGTTCTTCCACCACGTTAGAGTAGACCTCATCTCTTCGGAAACAGGAACTGAGACCGTCTCTAGCGTCATGTCCTTTATCCAGTGAGCAGCTAGATGATACTGAAGGGGTCGGAGGTGGAGTCTCCCTAACTCGATGAACAGGGCCAGCGATGAAAGTGTCCCTGTTAGACTCATCCACTGCCTGACTGAGCATCGGTTCCTTCTCAGCATGCTCTGGATGCATTCTAGGGCTTGGTTGATCCTTGGGGCCGACGGAAAAGCCCGAAAAGCTCGACTCTGAATCTCCATACCCAGGTAGACAATGGTCTGGGATGGGACGAGCTGGGACTTCTCTAAATTGACCAGGAGGCCCAGTTCCTTGGTCAGATCCATAGTCCATCTGAGATTCTCCAGACAGCGACGACTTGTGGGAGCTCTTAAAAGCCAGTCGTCTAAATAGAGGGAGGCTCTGATGTCTGCCAAGTGAAGGAATTTCGCAATATTCCTCATCAGTCTGGTAAACACAAGAGGTGCCGTGCTTAGGCCAAAGCACAGGGCTTGGAACTGGTACACAACCTTTCCAAAGACGAATCTTAGGAAAGGTTGGGAGTCTGGATGGATGGGGACGTGAAAGTATGCGTCTTTCAGGTCTAACGAGACCATCCAGTCCTCCTGCCTGACCGCTGCTAGGACCGACTTCGTCGTCTCCATCGTGAACGTCTGCTTGGTGACAAAAGCATTGAGAGCACTGACGTCCAGCACCGGTCTCCAACCTCCTGTCTTCTTGGCTACCAGGAAGAGACGGTTGTAAAAGCCCGGGGATTGATGATCCCGGACTATGACCACCGCTTCCTTTTGTAGCAAGAGCGACACCTCTTGTTGCAACGCTAGCCTCTTGTCCTTCTCCTTGTAGTTGGGAGAGAGGTTGATGGGAGATGTAGCTAGAGGGGGATTGCGGCAGAACGGAATTCTGTAACCCTCCCTTAGCCACTTCACAGACTGAGCGTCTGCACCTCTGCTCTCCCAAGCTTGCCAGAAGGTCTTGAGTCTGGCTCCTACTGCTGTCTGGAGAGGAAGGCAGTCAAAACTTGCCTTTTGCGGACTTGGAACCCTTCTTGGACTTGCCACGGTGACTGTCTGCACGGGTACCTCCTCTGCTGGAGGTTCTGCCACGAAAGGGCGGGATGAACCTAGAAGCAGGTGTATCAACTGCTGCAGGGCGGAAGGGTCTAGGCACGGAAAATAAGGTTTTAGCCTTACGTGCAGAAGAAGCCATCAGATCATGAGTATCCTTCTGGATAAGTGAGGCAGCCATCCCCTTAATCAACTCCTCCGGAAACAGACACTTGGAGAGAGGAGCAAACAATAACTCTGACTTCTGGCAAGGAGTGATACCAGCAGATAAGAAGGAGCAAAGATGTTCTCTCTTCTTGAGGACTCCTGATACATATGAAGCCGCAAGTTCACCAGACCCATCCCG
This sequence comes from Palaemon carinicauda, assembly GCF_036898095.1. Classification (NCBI taxonomy): domain Eukaryota; kingdom Metazoa; phylum Arthropoda; class Malacostraca; order Decapoda; family Palaemonidae; genus Palaemon; species Palaemon carinicauda. The sequence continues at coordinate 39,677,726 of NC_090746.1, read as the reverse complement.
AATTGCCTTGTCCATGCTAGACATGATCAGCATGGCCGAGTCCTTATCTGAAGGGGAAGTCTTCCTGCTTAAGGCTCCCAAACACCAATCGAGGAAGTTGAATATCTCGAAGGCACGAAAGACTCCCTTCAATAGATGATCAAGATCGGAAAAGGACCAGCAGATCTTCGAACGTCTCATAGCCAACCTGCGGGGAGAGTCAACCAGACTTGAGAAGTCGGCCTGGGCAGAGGCAGGAACCCCCAAGCCAGGTTCCTCTCCCGTGGCATACCAGACGCTCGACTTAGAAGCCAGCTTGGGAGAAGGAAACACAAAAGAGGTCCTTCCCAATTGCTTCTTGGAATGCAACCAGTCCCCCATAACCCTCAAAGCTCTCCTAGATGATCTGGCGAGAATAAGCTTGGTGAAGGCAGGCGCAGCAGACTGCATGCCCAGAGCAAACTCGGAGGGAGGAGAACGAGGGGTTGCAGACACAAAATGCTCAGGATACAAGTCCCTGAACAAGGCAAGGACTTTGCGAAAGTCTAAGGAGGGTGGCGAAGACTTGTGTCCTTCAACATCAGAGTGAGGTTCATCCAGATGAGCAGCTTCATCATCCGATACATCATCATCCGAAAGTTGAGTTGTGAGTGGCAAAGGCAGAGCAGCAAGCTGAACGGCTGAATCCTGCAGAACGGGTGCATGCGTACCTGCGGGTTCAACATCATGCCTCTGCTGGACAGTCTGCGAGCTGGCAACAACAAAAGCAGAGGGCTGGTGTGTGGGAGGGGCTGCGGTGGGCTGAGGAGCATGCGGTATGGTATGCAGAGCATGCTGTAAGGTATGCGGCTCATGCTGCATGGTATGCGGAGCATGCTGTAAGGTCTGCAGAGCATGCTGCATGGGCTGAGGAGAATGCCGCATAGTGCTGGAACCCGGCAACTCCTGATGCGGCAGCTCACGCATGTTAGCAGAAGGTGCAGCAAGAACATGCGTCTGGCAGGGAGGACTGCGCATCGGTGGAGGAGCTCTCACAGGTGGGGTGTGGGAGCAGGCAGCCGCAGTATCTGCTGAACGCACAACCTCTGCGGGTTGTAGGTTAACAGGAGAGGTGTTAACCTTCTCGGCATGATACTCCTGCATGAATGCCGCAAGCTGAGACTGCATAGTCTGCAGCATGGACCACTTAGGGTCTACTGTGGTTGGAGCAACAACAGACGGAGCAGTAGCCTGTTGAGGGACCACTCTACCTCTCTTGGGAGGTGTGCAGTCATCAGATGACTGTGGCGAGTCCGAACTGAACCAGTGGCTACACCTGGGCCGTTGGACTAGCTCGGAAGGGACCTTACGTTTGAGCGGTCGTGAGACCTTGGTCCACCGTTTCCTCCTGGAAACCTCTTCCACAGACGAGGAATGTAAGGGCTCATTCGTCTGTATGTGGATGGGACGATCCTTAACAGATACGTCCGCAACCACTGAGGATACATCCGTGCGCCGATCAAGGCCTGCCGAACCCTTTGGTCCTTCGACATTGCTTCTCCCCTGGGTTTGGGAGCTTGCAAGAGGTCCCGGACTGGGAGGACGACTGGCACGCACAGATGTACCCTCATGCGCAACACTGACACTGACACTATGCACATCACTAGCACTAACACTTCCCACTGCACTCTTCGCTTTCAACTCTCTGACATCTGCCTAGAGCTGATTGCGGTCACTAACCAACGACTCCACCTTCTCACCGAGAGCCTGAATGGCACGCAACATATCAGCCATTGCAGGCTGAGCACTCGTAGCAGGTTCGGGAGTCACCACCACAGGGGAAGGAAAAGGTTGAGGGGCATGGGGAGAGGAAAAATCCACAGAGCGAGAAGAACTCCTCCTATCTCTCTCCTTCTCTAACCTACGTGCATATCTAAGGAATTCGTTAAAATCGAATTCCGAAAGCCCAGCACATTCCCCACATCGATCTTCCAATTGACAGGATTTACCCCTACAATTGGAACATACGGTGTGAGGATCTATAGAGGCCTTCGGAAGACGCCTAGTACAAGTCCTAACACTACACTGCCTGTATTTAGGAACTTGGGAATGGTCAGACATCTTGAATTTAGAAGTAGTCAAGGGGGAATTCCAAAATTAAGCAAAGTTCGTTAACCAATAAATCAAATTAATTCCAAAAGCTTGCTAAGCTAATGATAAAGCTTCCTGAACAGCGAAGGCTAAACTTTAGAGCAAATACATCACCAAATCGTGAACAAAAGACTCCAAAATCAACAGCGTATCCAAGTAGGTCTTGCCGGCGGCACGACAGAGGAAAAATTGAGTTCTTGTTGACAAGAAGTACTTGAGTACCTGACCACAGATGGCGCTGTGAGTACACCCCCACCTGGATAGCGATCGCTGGCGTATCCCGACCGTAGATTTCTGTCGGGCAACGGAGTTGACAGCTACATGATCATCGGGTAAGATTAATATTGAAAAAAATGTTACTACCAAACCCTCACTTTTTTCCTCAGTGTAATCAAGTAAAGCATCACGTATGGATATTTGCCAAGAAATATTTTATTTGTGTCAGGAATAAGAGTGATAGCCACAGAAATAAAGCTATCACAACAAATACACATTACCACCTTTATACTGAAAGACGATATTAGCTCAAAAAAAATAAAGAAAATAATAAACAAATAAAACTTAGTAAATGTATACTGTAATAAATCTATGCTAATATAGTAGACTGAGAAAGTTCATTACCAAATCTACAGACTAGAATGTGCAATTGTGGCATTACTGTTACTCACACCCTATATCTATTGAAAATTTACTGTGATTAATGAAGACCCTATATACTGTACAGCAAATACTTTACTTGGAGTTGGAATTTACCTCCTTGATTTTATAAATTATGACAAAAGTTGTGTACAAGCATCATTTTCACTCATGAAATAATAATGTAACATTCTCTGAATTCAGAAAGGTTTATATCTGCAGATCCTTAAAAATCCAAGACTTACTTTGATTGGGATATCAACTCATGATTACGACGAAGACGATCATTTGGAATCCAGCTAAGATGGAGAGTTGTTCCCAATGTAACATCTGCTAAGCACTTGATAACTAGGTATCCAGGATGATGTATCTTCTCACCATCACCACGATATCGAGATGGAGGATGTACACAAACATTGTTTTTACCTGAAACACGATATTCTTCAAATTACAGTGTGTCACTGCTAAAGAAAACATAATCTTATTCACACTGCTCAACTGAAAACAAATTCTCTTGACAGATAGCACTTTAGATTTTGAGAGTTTGTTTAAGCAACCATTATTATAATTACTATAATTATTATAATTATAATTATTATAATTATAATTATTATAATTATTAGTCAATAATTATTATAATTATAACAATTATCATAATTATAACAATTATCATAATTATAACAATTATTATAATTATAACAATTATTATAATTATAACAATTATTATAATTATAATAATTATTATAATTATAACAATTATTATAATTATAACAATTATTATGATTATAATAATTATCATAATTATAATTACTATGATTATAATAATTATCATTATTATAATAATTATTATAATTATAATTATCATTATAATAATTATTATAATTATAATAATTATTATTGTTATAATAATAATTATTGTTATAATAATAATTATTATCATCATCATCATCATCATCATCATCATCATCATTATTATTATTATTATTATTATTACTTCCTAAGCTACAACCATAGTTGGAAAATCAGGATGCTATAAGCCCAGCGGCTCCAACAGGGAAAATAGCTCAGTAAGGAAAGGAAACAATGCAAAATAAAATATTAAGTATGGGCAACAACATTAAAATAGATATCTCCTATATAAACTATAAAAACTTTAACCAAACAAGAGGAAGAGATATAAGTTAGAATAGTGTGCCCAAGTGCATCCTCAACCAAGAGAACTCTAACCCGAGACAGTAGAAGACCATGGTACAGAGGCTACGGTACTACAAAAGGTCAGTGAACGATGGTTTGATTTTGTTGTGTACTTCTCCTAGAAGATCTACTTACCATAGCTGAACAATTACAGTGAAGTATATAAATATGCACATAAGTTTTACTGTAACTTATTTGTGTTTATATATATATATATATATATATATATATATATATATATATATATATATATATATATATATATATATATATATATATATATATATATATATATATATATATATATATATATATATTGTAAGGACACTGCTCCCTTCGTCGTCCAGGAAATCGACAAACTATCTATTTATTTGAATTCTCCTTTCGCCACACCGTGGTTTCCCATGTATATGTATTCTGCCCTATCAGAGCTACATTTTGACATATGTATCATTTCATTACATGTTTCTGTTAACTCATAATTCGTATATTTGTAAGTGTAAGAAAACACATATATTTTGGCGGGCATTTCAATCTGATTTGGCGCCAGCGCCATCCTACCTTTCCGTCCGCAACTTGTAATATACTCCCGTGCACGTTTGAATAAAGTATCAGTTGATCTTGGTGACGCTTGTCTCACTGTCCTTACAACTGGTGACCCCGGAGTTGAAAGTAGCATCAGCGGTTTTGGCTTTTCCATTAACGGACTTATTACAGCCGTGCTACCTTCTCTATACTCCGTTACCTTAGGCATGGGCCTGCCTTTGGTTCTCCCACACTTCGGTGAATGTAAGGCAGTAGGATGAGCTTAACCGACATATCAACTTCTCACCTCTTCGCCGACTCGTCGTCTGGCCACGATGCAGGAAGCAACACGCCCATCGCACCCAACGGCCTCGCCTCCACGCCCAAAGTCAAACTGCCGCCCTTTTCTCAACGCAACACCGCTTCCTGGTTCCTGAGAGCAGACGTACTCTTCCGTGTCGCTAGACTCAGCGACTCCTGCGCCAAGGCTGACATCATTCTCACCTCCATACCTGAAGAGGTATTCGACAAGATTTCCCCATGGCTCGACGCCCAGGCCGGCCAAGTTTCATACGACGACCTGAGAACGAAATTCATCGGTATCTACTCCCTCTCCGTCTCAGCAAGGGCACAGAAAGTCCTGGACCTCGCCGGCAAGCCCATGGGTGACACCTCTCCTGTCGAGGCGTGGGACGAGTTAACCGGCCTGCTCTTGCTCCCCGAAACAGACAGCAACGGCCGACGACGTGAGATTAGCTTATCTCGCGAGATCTTTCTTCGATGCCTACCACAGGACGTAAGGGCCCGATTGACAGACGCCGAAACGCTCCCGATGAACGAACTCCTGTTGAAGGCTCAGAAGCTCCACGAGGCCTCCAAAGCATCTCGCCTCGGAGCATCATCGTCAACACCGCCTTCGTTCTCCTCCTTCAGCAGCTGCTCTTCCATAGACTCCTCGGCAACGACCCCTGAGGACGACGAGATCAACGTTCTATCAAGAAAGAAACTGCCGCAACCAACACGACCGAACCCTAGGACTAACCCAGCATGGTGCTTCTACCACCAACAGTTCGGCAGCGATGCCAAGAAATGTAGAGCACCATGCAGTTTCCCTAGAAGACGACGCCAGAAGCATCCACCTGCCACCATCGCAGTCGCAAGTAACCAAAACAAGAATGGTTTCTACATCCTCGATACCATTTCCAACCGTAGACTCATGGTAGACATCGGCGCAATGCAGTCAACGTTCCCACCTTCCAAGTCCGACCTAGACCGTGGTCCCGACAAAAACGCTCCCTCACTCATCGCCGCCAACGGATCTCCCATACAGTGCTATGGGATTAGGACCCTCAAGATATCTATCATGGGCCGTTCGTATTCTTGGCCCTTCGCCATCGCTGATGTCAATCGCCCCCTCCTCGGTGCGGATTTCCTCGCCCACCACGGACTCCTCGTCGATGTCGCTAACAAACGTCTCATCGACACAGGGACCTGCCAGTCCCGCGCCCTAGAACACGGCCCTGCAACAATGTCCGTATCTTCCGTAACGACGCACCCCTACGCCGACCTCCTACAAGAATTTCCTGAGGTTTTCAAGCCCGAGCTCCGACACTCGCCAGGTTCCCCATCCAAGCACGGGATCTACCACCACATCACAACGACAGGACCTCCTACTCACGCCAAATTCCGCCGCCTACCGCCCCAGAAACTGAAGGATGCCAAACGCGCCTTTGAGGACATGGAACGCATGGGTATCTGTAAGAAAGCATCGAGCCCCTGGGCATCGCCCCTACACATGGTAAAAAAGCCGGACGGGTCCTGGAGACCTTGCGGCGACTACAGGCGCCTCAACCTCATCACAACGCCCGATCACTACCCGCTGCCCAACATGCAGGACCTAACGAACGCGTTGCACGGCGCGAAGTATTTTACCAAGATGGACCTCCTCAAGTCTTACTTCCAGGTCCCCGTATTTCCGGAAGACATCCCGAAAACTGCCATTGTAACGCCGTTTGGATCCTACACCTTCGCATACTCAACCTTCGGTCTATGCAACGCCGGGGCGACCTTCCAACGACTAATGGATAGCATTCTGGGTGACCTACGTCGACGACATCCTGATATTCTCGAAAATCAAGGAGGAACACCGGAGGCACGTCCGCACCTTCCTCAAACGCCTACAGGAGAACGGCCTAGTCGTACGTTTCGACAAATGCACGTTCGGTGCGGAAGGAGT